>NW_018406560.1:291080-351178 GCF_002113885.1 Mizuhopecten yessoensis | reverse complement strand
TAAGACAGGAGGTTAGGACATCATTGTAATGTCAGACAGGAGGTTAGGACATCATTGTTATATAAGACAGGAGGTTAGGACATCATTGTAATGTCAGACAGGAGGTTAGGACATCATTGTTATATAAGACAGGAGGTTAGGACATCATTGTAATGTCAGACAGGAGGTTAGGACATCATTGTTATATAAGACAGGAGGTTAGGACGATATTGTAATGTCAGACAGGAGGTTAGGACATCATTGTAATGTCAGACAGGAGGTTAGGACATCATTGTTATGTNAGTAAGGACATCATTGTTCTGTTTGTTGCTTGAACTAGCCTTCTATTGTTTGTTTGTTGTTTAATAAACTATCATGTTTACCTCGATTGTATTAATATTAAAGGTATAAACTTGAAATTGGTTAAGATTTTTGTAATCAGGAATCTGATCTATGTAAGAGATACCAGTGTTGATATGAGAGGCTTATGGAACAGAAGATAATAACACCCCAACACCATGCTACATTCAAACTTGAAAGACAGTCTCTGGAGAACTATACAGAGAAGAGTATTCTAGAATACAACTGTAAAATTGAAGAACCTGTCACGTCTAGTCTGTTGTATAAACCAAAAATGTCAGTAAAGCTGAGAATGTATACCCCTGAAAAGGAACACTGGAATAAAGTGTGACCTCAGTGTGACCTTGACTCTGGCTGTAAAGAACCATGAGTTGTATGTGACACACTGCCATCCTATCCTACAAATATCCATAAAAAAATGATTGAAATATCTTCAGCAAGTCAGAAGTTATGGCAATGCCAATATATTGGACCTTTGACCTTAATGTGACCTTGACCTTGGGCACACAGACCCAATAACAGTTTGTGACACACCTCCTTTGTATCCTAGGTTTGTGCATACATTTCATTGAGTTATTTTCAGCTAATCCAACAATATGACATGATATCAATGTGACCTTGACCTTAGGCATACAGACCAAATAGTGATAGGTAACACACCGCCTTGCCGTCCTACCTATAACCAAACCAATTGCATTGAGTTATGTTTAGCAAGTCAAAAGCTATGGCACAGACAACAAATTTGACATTTAACTCTATGTTGACCTTGACCTCTGGCATACAGATCCAATAGTAATACACAGCACACTGATTTGCCATCCTTCATATATCCCTCATATTTTATTGAGGTATCTTCAGTGAGTCAGAACAAATAAACGGACAAAGTGTTGATTATATGGTCCAAAACATGTTTTTTGTTGATTGTAATTTAAACTATAACTGTCACCCTAGCCTGCTTTAAACACTATAAATAGCACATCTACTCTGTAAGGGAAGCTTTTTTGTCTTATCATCTTCTCCTTCTTAACTCAATTTCAGAGGAATCACATGGCTGGCAGCACATTGTTTCTCTTCAAGTTTGAGCCAAAAAAAAGATTTAAAAAAAAAAGTTTTTATTTTAACTAAAGAAGAGATATGCATAAATGAAATATGTATACATTGTATATTTTCTGAATGATTCACAAAGTATGATGGCCACTGTTTTGGCTAGCACTAAGATTCTAGCTGACAGGTAATATACTAAGAAACTGAAACAGGAGGATGTTTACAAGGTGCATCAGTGCATGGATGGAAAACCTCCTACATGTACTTATAGATACTTGTACTGGTGTGCTCTCTCAACCAAGTGACAAACATACCTGTAACTGAAGGTAAATAACACAAAGTCAATATAAGGTGTCAAATCATAGGTTAATGGAGGCTATTAGTATTAGTTGATGGAGATTCTAAATGGTATATCTCATTCCAACTGAAATGTGTTGATTCTCCTATAAGTCCCTTTAGCATGGCTATATAAGTCATGTCACCATGGTCACCACTGTTACCATGGTAACTCCTTATCTATTGTTACCTTGGTTACATTGTATGTAGTTACTATGGTAACTCCTTATCTATTGTTACCTTGGTTACATTGTATGTAGTTACCATGGTAACTCCTTATCTATTGTTACCTTGGTTACATTGTATGTAGTTACCATGGTAACTCCTTATCTATTGTTACCATGGTTACATTGTATGTAGTTACAATGGTTTTTCTGAACTATTGTTACCTTGGTTACATTTTATGTAGTTACCATGGTTACTTCTGAACTATTGTTACCTTGGTTACATTGTATGTAGTTACCACGGTTACTTCTGAACTATTGTTACCGTCGTTACATTGTATGTAGTAACCACGATTACTTCTGAATTATTGTTACCTTGGTTACATTGTATGTAGTTACCACGGTTACTTCTGAACTATTGTTACGTTGGTTACTCTGAATGTAGTTACCACGGTTACTTCTGAACTGTTGTTACCTTGGTTACTCTGAATGTAGTTACCACGGTTACTTCTGAACCATTGTTACCGTCGTTACATTGTATGTAGTAACGACGATTACTTCTGAATTATTGTTACCTTGGTTACATTGTATGTAGTTACCACGGTTACATCTGAACTATTGTTACCTTGGTTACATTGTATGTAGTTAACACGGTTACTTCTGAACTATTGTTACCTTGGTTACATTGTATGTAGTTACCACGGTTACTTCTGAACTATTGTTACCTTGGTTACTCTGAATGTAGTTACCACGGTTACTTCTGAACTATTGTTACCTTGGTTACTCTGAATGTAGTTACCACGGTTACTTCTGAACTATTGTTACGTTGGTTACTCTGAATGTAGTTACCACGGTTACTTCTGAACTATTGTTACGTTGGTTACTCTGAATGTAGTTACCACGGTTACTTCTGAACTATTGTTACCTTTGTTACTCTGAATGTAGTTACCACGGTTACTTCTGAACTATTGTTACGTTGGTTACTCTGAATGTAGTTACCACGGTTACTTCTGAACTATTGTTACCTTTGTTACTCTGAATGTAGTTACCACGGTTACTTCTGAACTATTGTTACGTTGGTTACTCTGAATGTAGTTACCACGGTTACTTCTGAACTATTGTTACCTTGGTTACATTGTATGTAGTAACCACGATTACTTCTGAATTATTGTTACCTTGGTAACATTGTATGTAGTTACCACGGTTACTTCTGAACTACTATTGCCTAAGTTATGTATCATTATTAAGGTAACCTTTTTTATGTTCTGTCTATATTTACTATACTAACGTACAATAGTTACGTCTTAACCAGAGAATACCTGGTCTCACTCCTAATTTACTGTAAACAAGGCGATGGTTACCATGGTAATGTCCTGTCTACGTCGAGAGGGACAGGAGAAGCAGACACTAACAGTGCGATCTACTATACCGTCTGACAGAGTCGGGCTAGCATACAACAGGTTTTTGTGAAAGCAGCAATGGATTTATATATATAGACGAGTCTCTTATCAACCTATTCTTACCTGTTACAACAATCCCTTCACTTAAAATTATAACAATACTCCCCTCACTTACCTGGTATAAATATTACAACACTCCCCTCACAAATCACTCTAACAACGATACCCTCACTTATAGTTCTAACAACAATACCCTCACTCATAATTCTAACAACAATACCCTCACTCATAATTCTAACAACGATACCCTCACTTATAATTCTTACAACGATACCCTCACTTATAATTCTTACAACGATACCCTCACTCATAATTCTAACAACGATACCCTCACTTATAATTATAACAACGATACCCTCACTTATAATTCTAACAACAATACCCTCACTCATAATTCTAACAACAATACCCTCACTTATAATTCTAACAACAATACCCTCACTTATAATTCTTACAACGATACCCTCACTCATAATTCTAACAACGATACCCTCACTTATAATTCTAACAACGATACCCTCACTTATAATTCTAACAACGATACCCTCACTTATAATTCTAACAACGATACCCTCACTCATAATTCTAACAACGATACCCTCACTTATAATTCTAACAACGATACCCTCACTTATAATTCTAACAACGATACCCTCACTTATAATTCTAACAACGATACCCTCACTTATAATTCTAACAACGATACCCTCACTTATAATTCTAACAACGATACCCTCACTTATAATTCTAACAACGATACCCTCACTTATAATTCTAACAACGATACCCTCACTTATAATTCTAACAACGATACCCTCACTTATAATTCTAACAACGATTCCCTCACTTATAATTCTAACAACGATACCCTCACTTATAATTCTAACAACGATTCCCTCACTTATAATTCTAACAACGATACCCTCACTTATAATTCTAACAACGATTCCCTCACTTATAATTCTAACAACGATACCCTCACTTATAATTCTAACAACGATACCCTCACTTATAATTCTAACAACGATACCTTCAGTTATAATTCTAACAACGATACCCTCACTTATAATTCTAACAACGATTCCCTCACTTATAATTCTAACAACGATACCCTCAGTTATAGTTCTAACAACGATTCCCTCACTTATAATTCTAACAACGATACCTTCAGTTATAATTCTAACAACGATACCCTCACTCATAATTCTAACAACAATACCCTCACTCATAATTCTAACAACGATGCCTTCAGTTATAATTTTAACAACGAAACCCTCACTTATAAATCTCAATTCAACACAGTATCCAAGAATCAAATTTTATGCCTGATCAGATTTCATTATCGTATGTCATAATTAAAGTTACTTGACCATTTTTGCTGTAAAAATATTTTTACATTTTTTCAAGTAGAATATATTCAAAATTAATGCAAAATTTATATTTAAATATCTAATGTTATATACTTAATATTTCAAGGTTTTGATAACATTTGACTTTTAATGCAAAATATGAAAAAAATGCTTTGAAAATAGAATAGGAAACGAATATATGGTTCATATATGTTTATATAGAGAAAGAAGTGAAACACAGAGGAAATTGAATCGATAAATAATATATAAAAACAATAAGTTATTTAAAACGTTTAACAAATTTTTCATTACATGCAAACTATTCAAAATGGGAAAAGAGTATTTTAAATGAAATACGATATGAAACAGGTCATAAGTTTTGATAGGAATCAGACACTGTATGTCTCCGAGATTTCAAACAAGCTGCATGCAAATTTGAGCCCCACGCTAGGAAACTAAACTTCGTAACCCACAGAGGGCAGACATTCTGATCTCCACCCCAGGAATCTTTATCTTATGATACATAGAAGACTGCATATCCAGATCCTCACCCAAAGACACTTAAACTAAGATCCCCCAGCGGACAGCATAGCCTGATCGTCCTCCTAGGAAACTTGTAACCACAGAGGGCAGACAGCCTTATTACCACCCAAGGAAATAACAAAGAAGTCAGCATGGCCAGATCCCAACCCTAGAAACTTCAACTATTAACCAACAGAGGGCAGACAGCCTTATTACCACCCAAGGAAATTACTAACAAAGAAGTCAGCGTGGCCAGATCCCAACCCTTGAAACTTCAACAATTAACCCACAGAGGGCAGACAGCCTTATTACCACCCAAGGAAATTACTAACAAAGAAGTCAGTATGGCCAGATCCCAACCCTAGAAACTTCAACTATTAACCCACAGAGGGCAGACAGCCTTATTACCACCCAAGGAAATTACTAACAAAGAAGTCAGTATGGCCAGATCCCAACCCTAGAAACTTCAACTATTAACCCACAGAGGGCAGACAGCCTTATTACCACCCAAGGAAATTACTAACAAAGAAGTCAGTATGGCCAGATCCCAACCCTAGAAACTTCAACTATTAACCCACAGAGGGCAGACAGCCTTATTACCACCCAAGGAAATTACTAACAAAGAAGTCAGTATGGCCAGATCCCAACCCTAGAAACTTCAACTATTAACCCACAGAGGGCAGACAGCCTTATTACCACCCAAGGAAATTACTAACAAAGAAGTCAGTATGGCCAGATCCCAACCCTAGAAACTTCAACTATTAACCCACAGAGGGCAGACAGCCTTATTACCACCCAAGGAAATTACTAACAAAGAAGTCAGTATGGCCAGATCCCAACCCTAGAAACTTCAACTATTAACCCACAGAGGGCAGACAGCCTTATTACCACCCAAGGAAATTACTAACAAAGAAGTCAGTATGGCCAGATCCCAACCCTAGAAACTTCAACTATTAACCCACAGAGGGCAGACAGCCTTATTACCACCCAAGGAAATTACTAACAAAGAAGTCAGTATGGCCAGATCCCAACCCTAGAAACTTCAACTATTAACCCACAGAGGGCAGACAGCCTTATTACCACCCAAGGAAATTACTAACAAAGAAGTCAGTATGGCCAGATCCCAACCCTAGAAACTTCAACTATTAACCCACAGAGGGCAGACAGCCTTATTACCACCCAAGGAAATTACTAACAAAGAAGTCAGTATGGCCAGATCCCAACCCTAGAAACTTCAACTATTAACCCACAGAGGGCAGACAGCCTTATTACCACCCAAGGAAATTACTAACAAAGAAGTCAGTATGGCCAGATCCCAACCCTAGAAACTTCAACTATTAACCCACAGAGGGCAGACAGCCTTATTACCACCCAAGGAAATTACTAACAAAGAAGTCAGTATGGCCAGATCCCAACCCTAGAAACTTCAACTATTAACCCACAGAGGGCAGACAGCCTTATTACCACCCAAGGAAATTACTAACAAAGAAGTCAGTATGGCCAGATCCCAACCCTAGAAACTTCAACTATTAACCCACAGAGGGCAGACAGCCTTATTACCACCCAAGGAAATTACTAACAAAGAAGTCAGTATGGCCAGATCCCAACCCTAGAAACTTCAACTATTAACCCACAGATGGGAGACAGCCTTATTACCACCCAAGAAATTACTAACAAAGTCAGCATGCGGCCAGATCCCAACCCTAGAAACTTCAACTATTAACTCACAGATGGGAGACAGCCTTATTACACCCCAAGGAAATTACTAACAAAGTCAGCATGCGGCCAGATCCCAACCCTAGAAACTTCAACTATTAACTCACAGATTGGAGACAGCCTTATTACCACCCAAGAAATTACTAACAAAGTCAGCATGCGGCCAGATTCTAACCCTAGAAACTTCAACTATTAACCCACAGAGGGCAGACAGCCTTATTACCACCCAAGGAAATTACTAACAAAGAAGTCAGCATGGCCAGATCCCAACCCTAGAAACTTCAACTATTAACCCACAGAGGGCAGACAGCCTTATTACCACCCAAGGAAATTACTAACAAAGAAGTCAGCATGGCCAGATCCCAACCCTAGAAACTTCAACTATTAACCCACAGAGGGCAGACAGCCTTATTGCCACCCAAGGAAATTACTAACAAAGTCAGCATGCGGCCAGATCCCAACCCTAGAAACTACAACTATTAACCCACAGAATGGAGACAGCCTGATCCCAATCACAGCAAACCTAAACTAACATGGCAAAGTATTGCAAGGCAATCCATAGTCTCCCACTGGTAATGAAACAGTACACAGTAAAAGAAGCATAGGTCACAGTCAGGTCATAGTGACCTACTTCTTGCACTCCGCATTCCAAAGATGTTCATGTACACCAAAACTGGTTACTCCAGGTGAAATAGTATAAAAGATATGCCCTGCACAAACATTTTCAAAAGTAAAGGTCAAAGGTCAAGTCATAGGTCACAGTGACCTAATTCTTGCACTCTGCACTCCACCATCCCAAGATGTCCTTTCACACCAAATCTGGATACTCCAGGTGACATAGTATAGAAGATATGCCCTGGACAAACATTTTCAAAAGTAAAGGTCAAGTCATAGGTCATAGTGACCTAATTCTTGCACTCTACCATCCCCAGATACTTCTTGGACGGAAGGACAGACAGACAGAGTGCAAACTTAAAGTCCTCCCCCAGAATAGGTGGGGGACTTCCTCATCCAAGGACACTCAAACTAGTAACCCCCCAAGAGGACGGCATATCCAGATCCCCAGCCAGATAACTTAAACTAGTAGAGGAAAGAACAGCTTGATAAGATTATATATATACATAACAGATATCTCAACTAAGTTTTATAGCCATAGAGAACAGCATATCAGAAATAATGAGTTGTGTAATACAAATTACAGAACATGTTATTTACCACAAATACTACCTTTTTTGCATGATATATGTTTTACACTTTTCCTGTTATTGATAATTAGTATCATGCAGAACATTTAATTCCATGGTCACTTTCACAAACAAGATAGGAAATACAAAAGTTAGATGCAGTAATAGGGTTGCAAGTTTTACCTCCTCATTGTGTTACCATGGGAACTAGATCAGAAAGCCATGGGCTGCTGATTTAAATAAAGAAAACATAAATGTAACAGACGTGTTTGCTATCGAATGTCTCCTCTTACCGATGTAGTTCTGCACTAACGACCTTCACCTTCCTACGGTTGTAATGGTCTTAAATGAAAGGTCAATGGGAATGTTTGTACTTTATGTAGAAATTATGCAAAACAAAATATAAGTAAATGATGAAACAAAAGCGTGAATTGGTTTCTGGAGATATACACAGTCTGATATACTAGGATGGTTCAAGTAGTGTAGGTTTTTTATATGGGTAGCTTGACTAGTGTCTAGCTCTCTACAACATTAATATTTCCTGGGTAATTAAGCTTGGGGAAGAACACAAATATTAACAGTATTAAATTATAAAAAGTCAATTCTAATCATCATAGTTATCTTCATTAATATAGTTGTAAAATAAAAATAAAAATAAAAAATACTGACTAATTCAGATATTAACATGGAGAAAATTGTGCAGATGAAATATGAATATACTCTAATAATCATGAAGGGCCAGGCTCTTGGAACTGGGGGACGGTTCAAGGTCAAAGGTTAGCTCAAGGTTGCGGGCTAGTTCATTACACAATCAGGGGCAGTTTAAAGTTGAGGGGTCTGATGAAACAATGAACATGGACACATTCTTACACAACACACCGCTCACTGATGGAAAATATCACACCTGTGATTAATTGTATGACATGAAATGTCACACCTGTTATTAATTGTATGCATGAAATGTCACACCTGTAATGAATTGTCTGACATGAAATGTCACACCTGTGATGAAATGTCTGACATGAAATGTCACACCTGTTATTAATTGTATGACATGAAATGTCACACCTGTGATGAATTGTCTGACAGGAAATGTCACACCTGTGATGAATTTAATTGTCTGACAGGAAATGTCACACTTGTGATGAATAGTCTGACAGGAAAGGTCACACCTGTAATGAATTACCTGACAGGAAATGTCACACCTGTGATGAATAGTCTGACAGGAAAGGTCACACCTGTGATGAATTGTCTGACAGGAAATGTCACACCTGTGATGAATTGTCTGACAGGAAATGTCACACCTGTATTGAATTGTCTGATAGAAAATGTCACACCTGTGATGAATTGTCTGACAGGAAATGTCACACCTGTGATGAATTGTCTGACAGGAAATATCACACCTGTGATGAATTGCCTGACAGGAAATGTCAAACCTGTGATGAATTGTCTGACAGGAAATGTCACACCTGTGATGAATTGTCTGACAGGAAATGTCACACCTATGATGAATTGTCTGGTGTGACATTTCCTATCAAACAATTCAATACAGGTGTGACATTTCCTGTCAGACAATTCATTACAGGTGTGACATTTCCTGTCAGACACTTCATTACAGGTGTGACATTTCCTGTCAGAAATGTCACACCTATGATGAATTGTCTGACAGGAAATGTCACACCTGCTAAACACTCAACTACGACTGATTCAAACCAGACCTCAGAAATTTCAAGTATCTTATTGTAATTAAATAAATGAAACAACCACTGAAATGCTTCAAATAACATAATTCCCTGTAGGTTAAATATCATTGGCTGATTGGAATATTGGCTATCTGCAGGTTGTGATGGAACAGATCAATAAAGTACTGAAATCAATAGAAGTAAATTTTATAACAAATGAAGTAAATACTTGCACTAAAAAAACATTACGGCTATTTATTAATTGTAAGCAAAAACTATTATATTTCTACTCTGCTAGGATTGTAAATAGTACAACTAAAAACCCAAACTTGCAGCAGTATCCATAAAATATGGAAAAAATAAGTTGCATGAACATTGGCAGCGACTAATAAACATGTCCCATACACACCAATCAGGTCTGGGCATATTTCAATATAAAGATGCAAAAAGATAAAAAGCAACACTGGACAATTATGTCTACTATCCATTCCAAGATATATTTGGTTTCAAATGCAAACTGTTAAGTTTTAAAGACAAACAGATGCACTGACTCACCTGTCTAATAGCTCCCAACTACGTTTATAAAACAGAAAGGCCATCTAGGCTGCAGAGGGGGTGAGAAATGTCATGCTTCAGTGAGTCAGGTCACATAATGAGTGAGGTCACATAATGTCACATTTCAGTGAGTTAAGTTAAATATTGTCACATGGGAGTTCAGTCACACAATCAAATTACACTGGTCAAAGGGAGTGATAAATGCCATGCCTCAATGAGTCAGGTCACATAATGTCACACTTCAGTAAGTTAAGTTAAACAGTGTCACATTACTCTAGCCAATGGGAGTTCAGTCACACAATGAAATTACACTGGTCAAAGGGAGTGATAAATGCCATGCCTCAATGAGTCAGGTCACATAATGTCACACTTCAGTGAGTTAAGTTAAACATTGTCACATTACTCTATATATATAGCTAGCCAATGGGAGTTCAGTCACACAATCAAATTACACTGGTCTAATGTAAAGAGAATCACAAATATCATGACTCAGTGAGTCTGGTTACATAACTGGTAATAGAGTGTGACAAATGTCACATTTCATTGAGTCCAGTCACATTACTGGTGATACATTGTTTGTAATAGAGGATGACAAATGTCACACTTCAGTGAGTCCAATCACATTACTGGTGATAGAGAGTGACAAATGTAATACTTCAGTGAGTTGGGTCACATAACAAGGTATAGAGAGTGACAAATGTCACACTTCAGTGAGTCCAGTCACATTACTGGTAATAAAGGGTGACAAATGTAATACTTCAGTGAGTCGGGTCATATTACTTGTTATATAGAGAGTGACAGATGTCACACTTCAGTGAGTCGGGACATATTACTTGTTATATAGAGAGTGACAAATGTCACACTTCAGTGAGTCGGGACATATTACTTGTTATATAGAAAGTGACAAATGTCACACTTCAGTGAGTTGGGTCACATAACAAGGTATAGAGAGTGACAAATGTCACACTTCAGTGAGTACTGGTAATAAAGGGTGACAAATGTAATACTTCAGTGAGTCGGGTCACATAACAAGGTAAAGAGAGGGACACATGTCAAACTTCAGTGAGTCCAGTCACATTACTGGTGATAGAGAGTGACACATGTCACACTTCAGTGAGTTGGGACATATTACTTGTTATATAGAGAGTGACAAATGTCACACTTCAGTGAGTACTGGTAATAAAGGGTGACAATGTCACACTTCAGTGAGTCGGGTCATATTACTTGTTATAATAGAGAGTGACAAATATCACACTTCAGTGAGTCGGGTCACATAACAAGGTATAGAGAGTGACACATGTCATACTTCAGTGAGTCCAGTCACATTACTGGTGATAGAGAGTGACACATGTCACACTTCAGTGAGTCGGGTCATATTACTTGTTATATAGAGAGTGACAAATGTCACACTTCAGTGAGTCGGGTCATATAACTGGTAATAGAGAGTGACAAATGTCACACTTCAGTGAGTCCAGTCACATTACGGGTAATAAAGGGTGACAAATGTAATACTTCAGTGAGTCCAGTCATATTGCATGTAAAAGAGTGTGACACATGGCACACGTCAAGGAGTTGGGTCACATTACTGGTAGGTCATATAACTGGTAATAGAGAGTGACAAATGTCACATTTCAGTGAGTCGGGTCACATAACAAGGTATAGAGTGTGACACATGTGACAAATGTCACACTTCAGTAAGTCCAGTCACATTACTGGTAATAAAGGGTAACAAATGTCACACTTCAGTGAGTCGGTTCATATTGCTTGTTATATAGAGAGTGACAAATGTCACACTTCAGTGAGTCGGGTCATATTTCTTGTAATAAAGAGAGTGACAAATGTCACACTTCAGTGAGTCCAATCATATTACATGTAAAAGAGTGTGACACATGTCACACTTCAATGAGTTGGGTCACATTACTGGTCAGAGAGAGTGACACATGTCACACTTCAGTGAGTCCAGTCATGTTAATGGTAATGGAGTGACAAATGTCACACTTCAGTGAGTCGGGTCATTTTACTTATTATATAGAGAGTGACAAATTATCACACTTCAGTGAGTCGGGTCATATTTCTTGTAATAAAGAGAGTGACAAATGTCACACTTCAATGAGTTGGGTCTCATTACTGGTCATAGAGAGTGACACATGTCACACTTCAGTGAGTCGGGTCATTTTACTTATTATATAGAGAGTGACAAATGTCACACTTCAGTGAGTCCAGTCACATTACTGGTATATTAGGGTGACAAATGTCACAATTCAATGAGTCCGGCCATATTACTTGTTATATAGAGAGTGACAAATGTCACACTTCAGTGAGTCCATTCACATTACTGGTAATAAAGGGTCACAAATGTCACACTTCAGTGAGTCGGGTCATATTACTCGTTATATAGAGAGTGACAAATGTCACAATTCAGTGAGTCGGGTCATATTACTTGTAATATAGAGAGTGACAAATGTCACACTTCAGTGAGTCCAGTCACACTACTGGTAATAAAGAGAGTGACAAATGTCACACTTCAATGAGTTGGGTCACATTACTGGTCATAGAGAGTGACACATGTCACACTTCAGTGAGTCCAGTCATGTTTATGGTAATGGAGTGACAAATGTCACACTTCAGTGAGTCGGGTCAATTATTACTTGTTATATAGAGAGTGACAAATTATCACACTTCAGTGAGTCGGGTCATATTACTTGTTATATAGAGAGTGACAAATCTCACAATTCAGTGAGTTGGGTCACATAACAAGGTATAGAGTGTGACACATATCACACTTCAGTGAGTCCAGTCACATTACTGGTCATAGAGAGTGACAAATGTCACACTTCAGTGAGTCCAGTCATGTTACTGGTAATAGAGGGTGACAAATGCAATACTTCAGTGGGTTGGGTCACATTACTGGTAATAGAGAGTGACAAATGTCACACTTCAGTGAGTCCAGTCATGTTACTGGTAATAGAGGGTGACAAAATGTCACACTTCAGTGAGTCGGGTCACATTACTGGTAATAGAGAGTGACACATGTTACACTTCATATATTGGGTCACATTACTGGTGATAGAGAGTGACACATGTCACACTTCAGTGAGTTGGGAATGTCACACTTCAGTGTTATATAGAGAGTGACAAATATCACACTTCAGTGAGTGGTCACATAACAAGGGATAGAGTGTGACACATATCACACTTCAGTGAGTGGTCACATAACAAGGTATAGAGGGTGACACATATCACACTTCAGTGAGTCGGTTCACATAACAAGGTATAGAGGGTGACACATATCACACTTCAGTGAGTTGGGAATGTCACACTTCAGTGTTATATAGAGAGTGACAAAGGTCACACTTCAGTGAGTCGCGTCACATTACTGGTAAAAGAGAGGGACAAATGTCACACTTCAGTGAGTCCAGTCACATTACTGGTCATTGAGAGTGACACATGTCACACTTCAATGAGTTGGGTCATATTACATGTAAAAGAATGTGACACATGTCACACTTCAATGAGTTGGGTCACATTACTGGTAATAGAGAGTGACACATGTCACACTTCATACATTGGGTCACATTACTGGTAATAGAGAGTGACACATGTCACACTTCAGTGAGTCGGGACATATTACTTGTTATATAGAAAGTGACAAATGTCACACTTCAGTGAGTCGGGTCACATAACAAGGTATAGAGTGTGACACATATCGCTCTTCAGTGAGTCCAGTCACATTACTGGTCATTGAGAGTGACACATGTCACACTTCAATGAGTTGGGCCATATTACATGTAAAAGAATGTGACACATGTCTCACTTCAATGAGTTGGGTCACATTACTGGTCATAGAGAGTGACACATGTCACACTTCAGTGAGTTGGGTCATATTACTGGTCATAGAGAGTGACACATGTCACACTTCAATGAGTTGGGCCATATTACATGTAAAAGAATGTGACACATGTCACACTTCAATGAGTTGGGTCATATTACATGAGTCGGGTCATATTACTTGTTATATAGAGAGTGACAAATGTCACACTTCAGTGAGTTGGGTCATATTACTGGTCATAGAGAGTGACACATGTCACACTTCAGTGAGTCGGGTCACATCTAGTTATGACAGAGGTTCATGACAGTTTACAGTGTTTCATAAAATTAATGGTGTTCAAATATCTATAAATTGGAATGTTTGTTTTAAAAAAAATGTTTCAGTATCTTAATTATCCTGATAACTTATTACTGCATTGATAGTTTAATCTTATGTATGGTGTAACACTGTTTCCCCACTACAATAGAACCTTGCTAATTAATCCAAACACGGATCATTGACCTGACAATATATCTGATCTAAAACTAAAAAATTGGTTTGTTTTCAATTACTTTCATTATAAAATCCAGAAAAACTTTATTTATTTTTTCTGAACATGTCCCTATTGAGGAGTTAAACATTTGTAAATGGTTATAAATTTACAGAATATAATATCTCAGTAAGTTGGTTAGGCACTGACAGAACAAGGAGGGGGGGACAACTCTTTTGTTTAACCCTTTCACCACTGTAGACCATAATGGACTCTTTCAAAACAATTGATGGAAGAGTTTACTAAAGTTACGTAGGGGTGAAAGGGTTAATCAGATGTGACCTGTGATTTAGACTATAAAATATGAAGGTGATTTGTGTGTGTGTGTTAGAAAGTAACACACCATGCAAATTGTGTAAAAATACTTGATGGTGCTGATGGTTCATAACTCTGACACTTCAGGGGTGAGGTCTCTCTGGATCGCCACAGAATGTTACCACTCTGTAATGACTGACTAACCCTTTCACCCCTATATAACTTTAGTAGACTCTACCATGCATTGATATGGATGAGTCCACTATGGTCTACAGTGGTGAAAGGGCTAACCAGTGTTATCACAAAACATTCACAAGCTTTAAATCTGTCAAAGAGTCACTTCTAACATATTGCTTTAAAAAAATCTTTTCTTGTTGAGTAAATTCTTAGATACCCTGAATTAAAGTTCTATTGTTAGATCATTTTTGATTGGATGACCAAAAGTTTTTGAAATATTGTAGATATAAATTAAGGCTGATTTAAGATGACACATGCCCTGGACAGAACAGTGACCATCTGGAGCAATAAATCAATTTGAAGTCATCATAATATTGGATCTTTTTCATATTTACATATGACATATAATGTGAATACCTTTTTATCATCCTATTTCATGGTAATCCGATTTTTAAGAAATGAAATAAATTTAAGGTTCCTGAAAATGTATCTTTTTCAATATCAGAGACATTTTGGGAGTAAAAACCAAAGCAGAAGAGATAGCAAATCCTTTCTGTTCTAATATAGTGATAACACTCTGTTTTAGTGTAGGGGCTATACACTTATCTCTGTTTTAGTGTAGGGGCTACACTTATCTCTGTTTTAGTGTAGGGGCTACACTTATCTCTGTTTTAGTGTAGGGGCTACACTTATCTCTGTTTTAGTGTAGGGGCTACACTTATCTCTGTTTTAGTGTAGGGGCTACACTTATCTCTGTTTTAGTGTAGGGGCTACACTTATCTCTGTTTTAGTGTAGGGGCTACACTTATCTCTGTTTTAGTGTAGGGGCTACACTTATCTCTGTTTTAGTGTAGGGGCTACACTTATCTCTGTTTTAGTGTAGGGGCTACACTTATCTCTGTTTTAGTGTAGAGCTACTAACCCCGCCCCAGTATAGATCGAGATATACTTTTCTCCTGAAGAGTCTGATAACAGCCATTTTATCTCAATTTAACAGTGCAGAATCACAGGCTTTCGTATGCTTTCATTCATTTTTTATATTAGTGAAGTACCTAATCGATGGAAAAACTGTCTAAATTTTTCAAACTTTCTGACAAGATGATCTTCGGTATGAAATGTTTTTGGACGGTAGCAGAGTTCTCTTACAAGGAGGTGAACCTTTTACCTACTCTAATCATGACAATATAAAAAAAAAAATGAAATATGCTTGTCAGAAAAATTTCAAGGCTAAAAGCTGAACAAAGAAAATTGTAAAAAAATAAATAAAAACAAAAGAATTGATAATAATATACAACATTTGAAACACTATAAAAACCACAATAAGATATGTCTGAAGGCCTGGGGATGGGAGTTTATAATTACACAACAAATGTATACAGCTGCATACATACAGGTGACAAGTCCTACGACAAGTCACATGTCAGATCATGTGACCTACCTGCTGCTTCCTGGCCTTGACATCGTTACCCGTAGACTCACTCGTGTTGGAGGTGCTTGTACACTTGTTTTTTGGAATGGACTTGTTGTTGATTTTTGTACCTCGTAATATCAATTCACTCGTATCCTGCTCATCTGAAAAACACATAATTCGTGTCACTCTGTTCACTATTAATCACATTCATTCATTCAATCGGGCTGTGAATTTAGGGTACATTACAATTGAACGTCCGTCAAAACTCGAGAAAACATCAACTGCTTTGCGGACTACACACTTGTCTCTGCTTTGTGATTAAAGTTAATAGGAGATTATTAATATGTAAATAAATATAAGAAATAAATATATGTAGATACCATTATTCATCTCCAGATTTGCAAATATATATCGCAATAAGCCGTCGTTGTTCCATATCAACGACTTCACTGTTTGTCATGATTTTTGCCGATGTCAACTCCGATAGTTTGAACTACTCTTTATTTTAACGGCTATAATTTGGTGTTGTTCGAATAGGATTGACAATATTTTTTCTTTAATTTGGTTCAAACTGACCGGAGGTTTACTGTATTATTGAATTTCGACAGATTAGCACATTGATACATTGGCACACTCACAATACATGTAACAGAACTCTTTCAGGTATATATAGAAACTTTAGCACTTTACTACTTCAAAAGTATAAACTAATTAAATTCGTATTTCCCTGTTTTGATTTCACTGCATCAATCTTGAACCTACAGGGATTCTCCAGGCCAAATATCAGCATCCTAGCAAAAATATTCCATGTCACCTTAAAGGATTTTAACACTTGTACCTACATACCTTAACCTGTAAATTGTGGCAAAAAAAGGTTAAGTCCAAAACAGGTGTCAAGTTTTAACTCATTCACCCCTGAAAATTCATGTTGAACTATTCCAACCTTTGAATTGAAAGAGTTCAAATGTGTCTTCAGGGGTGAATGTGTAAAATATTCAAATATTTTTCATCAATTTTGACCCTGTAAGAAACCTTCATGCTGGATATCAGCATCCTGGTACAAATATTTCAAGTAATATTAGTGACTTTAACTCATTCACCCCTGAAATTTCAATATCAACTATTCCAACCTTTGAATTGGTAGAGTTCAAATGTGTCTTCAGGGGTTAATGAGTTAAACACTTGTATCTTAACCTTAAACAACGCTAATGCCGAAGCTGGGGTGACAACATTAGCCCCTAGCCCCATTTTTTAAATAGGTGAGCTAAAAAGGAATAAAATCACTTTAAGGTCAGTACCATTTTTTTTACATAATTCAAGTGAACTGTTTTCTAAAACTTTTCTTTATGTCAAAAAAATATCAGGTGTACTTAACCCTTTCACCGTGCACTGTAGACCATAATGGACTCATCCATATCCATGCATGGTAGAATCTACTCAAGTTACATAGGGGTGAAAGGGTTAAAAGATCAAACATAACATATGAGAAGACAAACAAATAGAGACCATGATATATTCCTCTAAGGCTGATGTATTAGACCTAGCTAACTTGAATGAGACTGTAGTATTACCTCCCCTTTTGGAAGTCTTCCTAGCTTACCTCTGTCCATAGGATGGATTTTGGCTTTGCTGACAGAGGAGGGTCTATCTGCGACCTCGTCAATGACTCTCTCCACCCCTCCGTCACTCCCTGAGCTGAGCAGTGGCTCTGAACATGAAGGGTCGATCCTGTAACGTGAATACCTTATCATCGTATCAACTGAGTATACAGTACCCGCAGAAACTCCTCAAACTTCTCCACAACAGCTGTTCTAAACACACTCTACACATCCAACATACAATTGGTTCCTAATTCAGATTTGGAAAAATATCAGCCAAACATTTTTCATATCTTTATCTGCAATGAAATTCCGGTAGTTTTCTATCCCTTTCAAATAATGAAAACACAATACACAATACACAGTGGTTCTGTAATCTGGTGATTGACCTGGAATGCTTAATGTAAAATTAAAGCCAATTGTTCAGTTTGTATAAATTTTAAATTATCAAAATTGATAATCAAAGTTGAATGTTTAGCAATTCCACATCATTATCTGGAGAGAAGAACACAAAAATATTCCTAAGATTTAAAACATCCATTTTAAAATTTCCAGCTACAACTCGTAAGGCTTATATGAGTTAGAACTGTCTGGCTAAGAGGTGACTGGTGAAAGTGTCACGGTGTAACATGTACATGGTATTACACAGGTGGCGCCATCGGATTTAATCCCAGTACTAATCTGTTTATATCCGGTGATAGACCGAGTCGACAACCTTGAGACTCTTAAAGTCTTATATTACCTGTGGGTGTTTTAATCTAATTATACTCAAGTCATAGCCAGGTTAAGCAGCTTTCATGGTTTACCATATAAATTTTAATCAATTGTTAAGTGTTTGTAATCAGTGTCTAATTGTATTTCTATATGTATATGTAACATGAGAGGAAATATGCACGGCCAGATCTGGGTTTGAACCCAGGACCTTCCGAACTCTAGACGGATGCTCTTCATATTAAGCTCTCTGGTCACTGACAATCAACCCAGTCCAGTTACTCCCTCCCTTTTCTAAGACTATGTCCCCGGAGACACAACTTGTTACAACCCAGGTTCAGGTATCCCCTTGCCAAGCATACACCAAATGCTTGAAACAAGGGTTGGTCACCCCTGTAACAGGAGAGGAAAAAAGCATGGCCAGACTGGGGTTCAAACCCGGGACCTTCTGATTTTATCTAAGTAATTCCTCTTTCAATTTGATACCATGCAATTACAATTCCTGGATAAAAATATTGGTAAAGTGTAGTAATGGCAGTAGACAGTCCGAAGTTTGAGCTCAAGAATTTCTATTTTTCCTTTTGCAGTTATTTTATTTTTGTCTTAAATTCAAATGAGCAAATTATGAATAACTGAATAATTCTGTTAAATGCATCACAAGATAATGTTTTATATGGAGTAAATCAGTTGAAAATAACCCCAATGGTACTAATATAGTGTGACTTGAAGGCACTCTTTATTTTATTGTTTTATTATTCAATAGCTCTGAATATGTGTTGAAAAATAAATTATATTTGAAATAATGCAAAAAAAACAAAAAAGGTCCTTGTGACGTTTAAATATAAAAGAATTGACAAAGTACATCCCAACTATCCTTTATCTTTATATACTTTCACCTCTTAAGAGGTTCATCAGGGGAAATCCCTGATATATATATATATGTATATATTTATGATGCAATAATGAGAATCTATAAATCTAATTAGTTCACACATTTCATGTGCTGATTAACTCATTGACCCCTGAAGACACATTTGAACCCTTCCAGTTCAAAAGTTGGAATAGTTCATTATGAAATTTCAGGGGTGAATGAGTTAAAGTAATTACTCGAGGCATTTATGTCTGAATGAAACCTTAGCCTTGACCGTGACATTCCAACATGTAGAATACAACATCATCATCAAATTACTTCCTCCGAGTCTGTCGTCATCAACAACAAAACATTTAGTTGATCAATTTGTAGTGAATTGTTTACTGTAGACTGGCGTCATTTGGTTTGTTTAGTTTGTGTTTTATGTCCTATTTACAGCTATGGTCATTTATGGTGGAAAGCCGGAGTTCCCAGAGAAAAACCACCGACCTACGGCCAGTACCTGGCGACTGCTCCATGTAGGCCTCGAACCCGCGCCCCAGTGGTGGAGGGTTAGTGGTAGAGAATGTCAGATGCCTTAACCACTTGGCCACCACGGCCCCTGACTTGAGTCTATATCAATGTGGTTTGTAATGTCTATATCTGGTACCCATCTGGAAGAAACCTTACAAACAAAATTAATAGTATATCCAGTCAGTCAAACACTTCATATAAGTGTTAACTCATTCACCCCTGAAGACACATTTACACTCTTCCAATTCAAAGGTTGGAATAGTTCATTATGAAATTTCAGGGGTGAATGAGTTAATATCCTGGTAACAGAAAACAGAATGACACTCATCTGAAAACTGTTAATTATTTTGGAAAACGAACTATCTAAAACTTTGTTGTAATTGACCTGTAATTTCAGACAACACATGATGTAATCACATATAATAATCAACAACACTTTACCGTACCATCTGGCCTGTACCTGTAAACAATTTACCTGTATTTACACCTGTCGTCTATATCGTACCTGAGCTCATTTTCCGTGATGGATGAGTTATACAATCCTCCTGAGTCTATCTCTTTCACACACATCTCTTTTCCACTGGAAGTTGAATTTTTAAATTTATTCACTTTTAACTTGGCATTTTTCTTCTTATGGAGATGAAGTTTATAGGCAAAACATGGCATAGTAGGTGTATTTACAGAGCTGGAAGGAGTCGTGGCGCTTGACGTCGATTTCACATTAGGGGTGAAATCTAAGTCCGTTGCTAATGCATCAAAGTCATCACTATGGAAGCTTTCTATGCGCGCGAGGGGCATCTGAAACATTTGTCGCGTGGGTGTGTTCGGCATGACGAGATTATACAGCGACACATTGGAGCAGCGAGTTGACACATTGGAGCTGTTCGTACGCCCATCCTCTAAATAGGCCTCTACGTCAGGGCTATACTCTAGCGCATTCGCGAACTCACTGGAACGTCGATAATGCAAGCCTCTTGGGCCGTTCTTAGGAGGAGGCATGTGAACCTCCCCTGTAGATAATGTGTTCTTCCCATTAACCGCCTGCTTGTGATCCCTATTAGAGCACACCACTCCACGATCTGTGATGTCCATTGATGAAGGTTCGGGCAGGTCCACCATTTTGGTGGCGCCCAGTAGTTCTGTGGTACTATCCACTTGATCTTCGTTTATCTCTGTATCCAGTGTAAACAGCTGCGCCTCACTGTTGCTGGCCTCATTACAATCCGACACATTAAATTCACAACACTGAGCACACCGTATCCGTGGATTCTTATCTTCACTTGATTGCATAGATGTGGGTACCACATGCTCCACCGAGCTTGCTGACAATATCGTCCGCGAATCACACACATTACCAACTTTTGACGTCACATTCACTAATTGTTTCTTGTCCTGTTTTGCAGACACTTTGGGTCTCACGATGGACTTAATGTCTACTAATGCAATACGGGCCTCTACAGAGTCAAGCCCATCCTCTGTTAGTGACTCAAGGTTATCATTGGACGATAATTTGGCTTCAGCAGCTGTTTTCTGCCCCGAATCTATGACATCCAAGGAGTCATCTGTGTGGCTGGGGTCAATGAGCGCTTCGAGGGAGCCCGCACAGCTGAGTAGTTCGGTGGTGGAGCATGGGTTTGAACTGTCTGAGTTATTCCTACACTTTCCTGTTGTATGCAAAACAGGTCCATTGATGTTTGAGTAGGAATTACTCTTGTTGGCAGGGACATGAAGGGAGAAGGGTGAAAGGTGATAGCAACCCTTCACACTGAGATCTTTGGGACGCTGGATAGGAAGGGGGCGAGGCGGGTCTATCCGTATAGAAGGACTGAGCAGGGTAGTGGGACTGTTAGGCTGGGAGCTACTGGAACCCTGCACATCCTTTAGACTGTTTGTGCGACGATTCCCCGGTCCATAAGAACTTGACCGTTTTTTACGCTGGGAAGAGTTGCGACGACTGAAGGAACGACGGTTGAAGGCCATCTGTCCGGGTTGCCCCGGAGACAGGAGGTTAGGGTTGCTCGGGTGATTTGGGATGGAGTTGATGGTATCGTTGCTGTGGCTGGGATCCTACAAAACAACACAGTACTTAAGTCAACATACCAGTATCACACACGTCACAGAAGACATGGTAGGAAGGGTTATCAACAGATTTTATAATCACACACAAACATAGGTCTAACCACGAAATTATCAATACAAGGAGAACAAGAGCTATAAACATCATCGGAACAAAATAAAACCCATAAGGATAACCCTTTCACCATAATGGACACATCCATATCAATGCATAGTAGAGTCTACTTAAGTTACATAGGGGTGAAAGGGCTAAACATACAGTTTAACGAAGATAAGATTTCCAGACTCTCAATGTTTATACTGATTACTTGATTGTTGGTGAATCAGCATGAACAGACTACCAAATGTAATAAACATTTCTGCACTGGAGCCCTTTTAATTTAGCCACACTTATTTCAAGGGGAAGTGGTTTGATTGTGAAACAGCTGAAATATTAGGACATTTATTTTGTAGAATTAATCTAGAATTTTGTGAACCCATATAAAGTTATATGTCAACTCTATACAGTTAACTGTCGCCCATAAGGCAGGGCTTACAACATCGGACAGACTTAAGATCTGCAATTTTTCCATATATGTACTCAAATGCATTACTGTGAATTATACCGCAATAATATTTACTATGGATCCTGTACAGTGTTCAGTTGAAGACCTAAACGTAACCCAAGGACTGTGTGGTCTTCAATCTGATATTAAAGCTTGTATACTACATGTATATGCGGTCTATAACCAATATATATATATATATATTACCTACATTGTATATTGCAGACTAAATCTAATTAATACACTATTCTATGGGAGTTATCCCCCCACCCCCACCCACACCATATTTTATATAATAACCTCTTAATTATGTGAATATCTAATTACAAACGTTAATTTTTGACAGTAAGCAAAATCTTATTATTATAAAATCAATCCATTATGTCCATATACCTACCATCAATGGAGAGGACTTATATAGGCTATAAGCCTGTTGTCCAATCCTTTTGACAGTGAAACATTCTTCTATGTCAATAAAATATGTTGAAATCGAAATCGGACAGACTTTTTGTAATAAGTCTTCTACTTTTTTCATTCAAAATGTAAAGGAATCTGTTGATTCCAAAGCTGTGTTTATCTTACTGGAGTTTACTGGTGAGTGGACTTATGAGGTTTGTATAGATAATGATATACGTGATAAACTCGATCACTGTGATTGTTACCGATGTTTGATTAGGAGACATAAGTCTGTTGTAGCGTAGTGACCGCCTCGGTTTTGCTCGTTTCTTCTCCGGTCCCAGCCAGGAGGGGGCGCTGCACAGGGCCATGAAGTCGAAGCTGGCGCTGACCTTGTGGTGGTCGTTGGCAGATCCATCTCCAGACTGACCAGTTTTTGGCGACAGCTCATTGCCATTTCCATGATGTTCCCCTACAAAAAAAATCAAGAATGAGGTATAATTCATTATAATAGCTATATAACTCATTTACCCCTGAAGATGCATTTGAACTCTCCCAATTCAAAGGTTGGAATAGTTCATTATGAAACTTCAGGGTTGAATGAGTTAATGTTTACGATACTGCACAAATTCTACCTGTGATTTGTGTTAGGGTTAAGTTATTATGGGTATAATAATGCACATATTGATAGTGTGCTACCTTACACATTACACCTGTGATTTGTGTTAGAGTTAAGGCTTTGTGCTACCTTACACATTACACCTGTGACTTGTGTTAGAGTTAAGGCTATGTGCTACCTTACACGTTCTACCTGTGATTTGTGTTAGAGTTAAGGCTATGTGCTACCTTACACATTATACCTGTGATATGTCTTATCGTTAAGGATATTTCCTACCTTGCATTATTATACCCATAATATGTGTGAGAGTTAAGGACATATACATGCAACTTTATACATTATACCTGTGATTAGTGTTGAGTAAAATCCTTTATCTACCAAAACATAGTACTAGGGTGATTGACAGACAGACTGACAGATGGACAGCTGATGGACAGAGCAACAACCTGAAGTCCCTCTAGCTGTTAGAAACTTTGGGGCACTGTCTAATGAACCTTTCTAATAAAAGAACTTGTCTTTTGAAATACCTGTATAATAAAATACCTGTATAATAAAATACCTGTCCAATGTAACTCTAAATTTCTAATTTTCAGGATTCATTAATCTAGAAGTCATATCACACTATGAAAAGACACATCCTTATAACATTATCAGACAGTTAGGAACATTCCTCATTTTGAATTTACATTTTGAAAGCAGCTAAGAATTTCAAAACAATCTACAAAAGAATTTTCATAATATACATTTTTTTTTTAAATAAGAAATGTTTAAGTCTGAAGTTGATTCAGAACTTGATTTGCAAATAATTGAAGGCAATATAAGTGTCTCCCCCAAACACTTTGATTCCTGTTGACCGTGAGGTGCTCTAGTTGAGCTTGAGGTGTTTTTATTGACCTTGAGGTGTTCCTATTGACCTTGAGGTGTTTCTATTGACCTTGAGGTGGAGGCTACAGTTTATTTTTCGCTATTTATTGAAAGCATATGCTGACTGCTTACCTCCCCTTGCAAATAAATATTCTATTCATATAATTATAAGTAAAGCAGCACTTTTTTATTATAGATATTTTAATTCTCCAGAAAAAATATAACAATCAAGTCAGACTTTTTGCTAGTTTTTGAAGTGCATTAATGGTTTTTGTTGAATTTTTCCTGGGTGATGACACCATCTGGTATAAAAAAAAATCTAATGTTTTCAAATGTTTTTTTCTGGATTATTGTACAACATCAAAGTTTTTATAGCTTAAATATTTCTTGAATTTCCATAAAGTTCCTTTAACTTGAAGAAAAAAAATCTTCAATGTTACTGAAATCCAGTAAATTGTTACCATGTGATGACCCGCCTTCCTTCTCCAGTGCTCTCTGTTGCATTGACTTCCTCTTGTGTTTCTTTGTTTTAGTATCGAGCTTTTTCTCAGGCTGTGTAGTGTAATCAATCTCAAATAAACCTGGAACAAAGTCATACACATTGTCAAAAAATATACCCAGAACAAAGTCATACACATTGTCAAAAAATATACCCTGCACAAAGTCATACACATTGTCAAAAAATATACCCTGCACAAAGTTATACACATTGTCAAAAAATATACCCTGCACAAAGTTTTACACATTGTCAAAAAATATACCCAGAACAAAGTTATACACATTGTCAAAAAATATACCCTGCACAAAGTTTTACACATTGTTAAAAAATATACCCAGAACAAAGTAATACACATTGTCATATATATATATATACCCGAACAAAGTAATACACTTTGTCATATATATACCCCGAACAAAGGCTATACACATTGTTAAAACATGTACAAAGAACAAAGTTATACACATTGTTAAAAAATAATCTAAAAGAAAAAGAGGTTTATTTGTAAAAGGACTCATGATCATGATGCAACTGTGAAAAAGGAAATTATAACATAGCTTGGCTTTTCTTTTTCAACTGTCTTTGTAGTAAACTGATTTTATCACTTATTGGCTTACCTTTCTCACCTTTTCTCATCTTAAACTGATTTGACCACTGATAGGCTTACCATTCTCACCTGTTCTCATGGTACACTGATTTGACCACTGATTGGCTTACCTTTCTCACCTGTTCTCATGTTAAACTGATTTGACCACTGATTGGCTTAACTTTCTCACCTGTTCTCATGGTACACTGATTTGACCACTAATTGGCTTACCTTTCTCACCTGTCCTCATAGTACACTGATTTGATCACTGTTTAGCTTACCTTTTTCACCTGTCCTCATAGAACACTGATTTGACCACTGATTAACTTACCTTTCTCACCTGTTCTCATGGTACACTGATTTGACCATTGATTGGCTTACCTTTCTCTCTTGTCCGCATGGTAAACTGATTTGACCACTGATTAACTTACCTTTCTCACCTGTTTTCATGGTAAACTGATTTGACCACTGATTGGCTTACCTTTCTCACTTGTCCTCATGGTAAACTGATTTGACCACTGATTGGCTTACCTTTCTCTCTTGTCCTCATGGTACACTGATTTGACCACTGATTGGCTTACCTTTCTCACCTGTTCTCATGTTAAACTGATTTGACCACTGATTGGCTTAACTTTCTCACCTGTTCTCATGGTACACTGATTTGACCACTAATTGGCTTACCTTTCTCACCTGTCCTCATAGTACACTGATTTGATCACTGTTTAGCTTACCTTTTTCACCTGTCCTCATAGAACACTGATTTGACCACTGATTAACTTACCTTTCTCACCTGTTCTCATGGTACACTGATTTTATCACTGATTGACTTACCTTTCTCACCTGTCCTCATAGTAAACTGATTTGACCACTGATTGGCTTACCTTTCTCACTTGTCATCATGGTAAACTGATTTGACCACTGATTGGCTTATCTTTTTTACCTGTCTTTGTGTTAAACTGATTTGACCACTGATTGACTTACCTTTGACACCTGTTCTCATAGTAAACTAATTTGACCACTGATTGACTTACCTTTCTCACCTGTTCTCATGGTAAACTGATTTGACCACTGATTGAATTACCTTTCTTGCCTGTTCTCACGGTAATTTGATTTGACCACTGATTGGCTTACCTTTCTCACCTGTTATAGTAAACTGATTTGACCACTGATTGGCTTACCTTTCTCACCTGTTCTCATAGTTCACTGTTTTGCCCATTGATTGGCTTACCTTTTTCACATCGTTTTGTGTCCATGATCATATTAAACATGGCTGACAGGTCATCACACTTGCACTCATGTACTGTCTTCTCCACCTGGTCCTTTTTCATACTCAGCATGTCCGATAGCTCATCCATTACCTGTAATTACAAGCCATAACAAGGTTTATTACACAGGTAAGTCATCTTACAGGTGAAACTATCACAGATACTAAATTAACTTTATCACATGGAATAATAAAAATGTTATGGTGGTTAGATAACAAACGTCTAAGGTGAAGTGACCATCGCTGCAGGTGTTTGTCTGTGATGTCAAAGTGTCAAAGTGTTTAAAATCTTAACCGAGAGTAAAACTTTAATGGATTCCTAAACCAGAGTGGACTTGTTGAACTTTTCCACCTACATGTATGTGTTACGTTTAAAGGAACATATTTAATCCTAAAGATAAACACTTCCTGTTAGACTGAACTTACCCAAAGACAATCTTATTACCTCCCTTTATACACCATAATGCAATGACTCCTGATCCCAGCGGCATAGCAACGGCTTAACTAGAATGTTGTCATCATAGCCCGGGCTTAACTAGAATGTTGTCATCATAGCACGGGCTTAACTAGAATGTTGCCATCATAGTACAGGCTTAACTAGAATGTTGTCATCATAGCACGGGCTTAACTAGAATGTTGTCATCATAGCCCGGGCTTAACTAGAATGTTGTCATCATAGCTCAGCTTAACTAGAATGTTGTCATCATAGCACGGGCTTAATAATTAGAACTAATCTTGAGGCGTGTCACAAATGATTTTTTTTTTACACTTTTGGAACAAATAGACAAATCTCTCCACTTACATATGTATGTGTGTAGTTAATCTGCAGCATAAACATGAAACCAAATACTAATGTTACACCAATCATGCAAGGGAGATAATTCTCAGCCTTAACAACATTTTTGCACAAATATAACAAATAAATAGTTAATCACATATTTGTGCTGATCATTTCTCTATTTGTAATAGCCCCCTTTTAATCTGGACACAGATAGTCTTAGATTAGAAAATAAATACCATGTCAGAACTAAATTTCATAATGTTATGTGCTATTTTACACATTACACCTGTGACACATGTTAGAGTTATCTCCCTTAAGGATGTATACTACCTTTCACATTTTACCTATGATATGTGTTGGAGTTTTCTCCCTTAAAAATATATACTACCTTTCATATTTTGACCAAAGATATGTGTTGGAGTTATCTCCCTTAAGGATAATTTCTATCTAACACATTATTCCATTGATATGAGATTATCTCCCTTAAAGATGCATGCCTCCTTGTTTGTAATATTTGTTATGTTTGAGTTATCTTCACTACCGATATATTCTATTTTACTGTTATACTTGTGATATGAGAGTTACCTCCCTTAAGGCCTTTCATATTTTGCATGTGATTTGTTACCTGTGGTCAAGCTGACATAACCGTTATATGTGGAATACAAATATTTCCAGGATATATAGATGTTTATAATAAAGGTTTAAAAATATTACAATAAATATGTAAAAAAGTTCAACATCTTCAAAGAATGGAAGATGAAAATCAAGAAAGATTTTTGTCACAATTGAATAGGACACTACAAGAAAATCAGAAGATAAATATACAGTATATAGCCAGCATCCAGCACAATATCAGAGCGTTCCAGTGATTGGGGAAGTAGCTCAATGCAGCTAAGATCAAGTGTATGGACACAATACTGATAGAACAAGACATAACCTGCACAAGTAAAACGGACTGAAACCAAAGAAAAACATTGTTCATTGCTTGGAAATGGAGAACAAGATATATCAGGAGCCATCGTTTTTATTAGAAAATGGTTGTTACATGCTGCAAAATGAAAAGAAAGCAACAAAGCCTGTTAACAAGTCTGCAAAGATAAACAGAATCGAAACACAATCCGGTGCCACGACCAGGATCTGGCATAGACGGCTGCCCTGTATTGACCACCTATATCTCATAATCTCCATCTCCTGGGAAAATCACTTGGGAAATCTGTATCAGGAAAGTGCTTTATTGAAAGTTTTCCAGCTCTGCAGGCAGACTGACTAAGTGGCATCGCTGTGTAACATCAAACATACCACAACAGACTGGAGTAAATATACAGAAAACAAAGATACCCAAATACTTGGTAACAGGACATCATTGATGCATTGATGCCAACAGAACATAAAAGAGTTGTCAGATGTGGTTCAAGATGCATGGCCATAGATTTTGTGAGAGGACAGGCATTTGACAATATACATATATATATAAACCTCATGTTTACCTCCTGTTCTAACTCGTCCTCGCTCTGGGGCGTGGTCTAATGGGCAAATGGACATAAACAATTGTAAAATATTTAATGTACAAGCAAAACTAGTCCGGGGGGGGGGAGGGCCCAGCGTTGTATATATACGTCACTACAAAGGAAAGTTTGTTACTACAAAAAACAGGTTTGGTGCAAGACATAAAACCACAACCATCAAAAAGTTCATTTAAAAAATTAAAATAAAAAGCAAATTTAAGCGATAGAAATGTAAATCCCAATTGGTTTTCTATGTTAACCTCTAGATTAGAGACTGATTAATGTACTGACCAACCGAAAGGTCAAGGTTCATTTTCTTGGACCTACGGGCCATTTGTACTATATCTATATATGCGTAGATACTAAATCAAATGTAAATAAATGTATATATCAAATAATGAGGCTAATGATTTATCAAAATATTTCTAGATTGGGTTTTAAAAAAAAAAGGTATTTGTTATCACAGAAGGGGGAAATAAATTGTGAAAACTCATATTTTAAGGACATGTACTTAAAACAAAGTAATGAAATATGTAAGAAATAAATATCAAAATATTAACGAAATCCTTCTCCACCCATTCTTGTTATGAAACGATATCTTATGAATATGACAATTCAAAGTAAAGATAAATAATAAAGAAAAGACAAATAATAAAGAAAAATAAATGAAAATGTATAATAACATTGTGTTTGGGACACAAAGGTAAACCAAAAAGCTAGAACTAAAGGCTGTGTGGCTACGTTGACTGGTGAAGAAAAAAGCTGAGGGTGGAAAGCTTACTGTTATTGAATGTGGTGGTCGGGAAGGAAGGGCGGGACCGTGTTTAACACAACTCAATGTTTGTGACCGATTCAAACTCCCTGCTGCTAAGTGACACGCACTTTGACCTGTTGAATTCTGGGAAATCGGAACATAGACATTATACAGAATGTGCTTAAATATATTTTCATTGGGATTTTTTAACCGAAAATATTGTGGTTGTCTCACAGGCCTGTTTGTGGCTTTTTTTTAAGGATTATTCTTTTTGCATTATATCTGTTATAAATAATGATATGCTTTTTTACTAAAGTAGTCACTATTTGTAGAAATTTTTATTCATACTGACTTTTGACAATTTTTTCACCATAAATGTATATTTACCCATATTCAATCCCCCAAAATCCAAAGCTTATATAATATATAAGATATCTCATATCCTATATCCTAAATGAGATATCTCATATAGAAATTAAATGAAATATCTTATATAAGTATATAAGATATCATATATGCTATATAAGATATCTGATATAGAATGAGATTTCGGGGCATTAAAAAGCAGAAACTAATTTCTCCCTCGAGAATCATTCGGAGCACATTCAGGATTACATTGGGCGCAATGGCGGAGAGGGATGGTACGGATGCTGTATTTTCCCTAGGCCTAGCTCACCTTGTCTATCTTATAGCGGCCAAAGCAGAGGCTGCCATTTCCCGCACTATTGAAGTGGGCTCAGACATAATGGCGGAGACAGGAACACGTGTTGTTACAACAAGCCTACTGTCCCTACGTAGATCCTCGAGATATTCCGGACGGGGAGACTTCATTTTTGACATTTTGTTAAAATCTCGTTCCTATAAAGATATCTTATTTAGTAACGAGACTTTAATTATATAAGATATCTTATATAGCTATAAGAGATATCTTATATATTATATAAGATATCTTAGCCCCCCTCCTCCCCCTCTATAGTGTCCCCACTATACTGTCTCTCTACTGCTATCACAGCCCCCACCCCCTCCCCTCCGATTCCCCATCCATTCCACCCCTCCTTCCCTCCGATGCCACGCCCATTCCCCACCCCTTCTCTCCGATGCAACGCCCATCCCCAACCCCTTTCCTCCAATGCCACGCCCATCCACCACCCCTTCCCTCCGATGCCACGCCCCCTCCCCTGTGCCCTTGTGTGTGGATGAGGGTGCACAGTGTAACAAGCAGCTGAGGAGCCAGTGCAGACTATATATAGCATATATCAATACATAATGGTAAGCTCAAGCCTTGTATCAATCAGTAAGGAACTGAGGTTGGTTCTTGTTACATCAAAGTTCTTTCATTCCCTAAACTGACTCAAAACATTATTGGCTATTCCTCAACACTATAATTTATGCATGCAATCAAAAATATATTCTAAAATTAGAAGATGATTAGATGTCACTCAACCCTATATAGAATAAGAAATGCATGCATTAACTCATTCACCCCTGAGATTTCATAATGAACTCTTCCAACCTTTGAATTGGAAGAGTACAAATGTGTCTTCAGTGGTGAATGAGTTAATGAAGTTGAATGCATGGAAAATTGGAAAAATCCTTTTTGGCAATTAAGTCATAAATAATAAATTATTTCAATTTTGTTTCTATTTGCATTCCTAAAGCATTATTTTTTACAATGAATACTAATTATAATATATAAGCTCAGGAATAACTGATCTCAACACTAACTCCATTTTTATGAATCCTATCAACAGACTCAAAGTGACATAAGATAATCATTTTCCAATAGAATGGTAATACAATGGTTAACGTATGTAAGTCAACGTGATCAACAGATCATTCATACATGGTTAAATATACATAGCCAGCGATATCATATGGGTAAAAATTCTCCATGCAATGTGATGTACCACAATGTAGGCTAGAGTTGTCTCCCCTCCATTACTGACAGACCGGATTGGTGTGTTTTGTACAAGATTATCTTCAGTGATGTAATGTAAACTTTATTTATTTCCGACAATTATAAATTTGAACTTATATCAATCACTCTTGTTGGCCTGGATGTTAGCGCGCCAGGGGAGGGGGTGTCTTAATGTTGGAGGAACCCAGAGTACGTGGAGGAAACCCATGTGGTCGTGCAGGTGACCCCATACCTCTTCATGTCTAATCTGGGAACTGAACCCCTTGGTGAAAGGCAATTGTGCTACCCACTGCGCCACCCGACCACCCATCCTCAGTGATAACTATTACAAACTTAATTCACTGGAAGATTTTGCTAGTTGTTAATTTGGTGATGTATGATATATCCTGTAGACTAGCTGATAAATAATGAGATTCATTTCTTGTATTAATATTTATAACTCTTATAAAACTAAGGTGAACAAGCTACTAACAGTTGTGTGATAATGGTTTTGGAAATGTTGGTTTTATGATATGCAAATATAACAATCCTGAGTGCTGTGTTCCTCAAAAACTTAATCAAACCTGGTATTCTGTGGAAATGAACATGGCTACTGCATCCCATGGTCAAATGTCTGGAACTTCTGACCTGTATTCCAATAACAAGCCCTGGTGTTCTGTGCTCCAACGTTTAAACCAGTTTATAATACTGTACGCCCTACCTTACCTTAGCTTTCATACCCTTGTCCCGGGGAAACGCGTGGAAGGCATAGAAAGGCATCTTCTCATTGTATGTGACCCACGGGTGCTTTTCTATCTCCACCACGGACAGGCGAAGATCTGGGTTTGGCTCTAGAATCTTTTTTAGAATGTCTTTGCAATCTACAAGGTGAGAGAGGAGTCAAAATGATGTCGGAGAAATATAATACACTTTGTTATGTTTGTAAAAGATTGTATTCTGTCTGTTGGAGACATTATTGTATTTTTGAAACATGCCTGTGGATTCTGACTATGAAAGCCATCTCTCTGACATTGATGTGTGACTCACACGATCTTTAAGTACTCAATCTCCTCAAGAGGTTTTTCAATGGTTCTTTCTTCCAAACCTCACGACCTACTTCTTGCCCCCACCATTCTGCCTCCATGCCCCACCCTTCTGCCTCTATGCCCCATCCCTCTGTCTACAGGCCCCACCCTTCTGTCACCATTCTCAACCCCTCTGTCTCCATTCTCTACCCCTCTGTCGCCATGCCCCACCCCTCTGCCTCCATGTCCCACCCTTCTGTCTCCATTCTCCCCCCCTCTGTCTCCATGCCCCACCCCTCTGCCTCCATGTCCCACCCTTCTGCCTCCATGCCCCCCTTTTTGCCTCCATGCCCCACCCTTCTGTCTCCATGCCCTACCCCTCTGCCTCCATGTCCCACCCTTCTGCCTCCATTCTCCACCCCTCTGTCTCCATTCCCCACCCCTCTGTCTCCATTCTCCACCCTTCTGTCACCATTCTCAACCCCTCTGCCTCCATTCTCTACCCCTCTGTCTCCATGCCCCACCCCTCTGTCTCCATGCCCCCCCCTTCTGTCTCCATTCTCCACCCCTCTGTCGCCATGCCCCATCCCTCTGTCTCCATTCTCTACCCCTCTGTCGCCATGCCCCCCCCCTCTGCCTCCATGTCCCCCCCTTCTGCCTCCATTCTCCACCCCTCTGCCTCCATGCCCCACCCTTCTGCCTCCATTCTCCACCCCTCTGCCTCCATGCCCCACCCTTCTGCCTCTATGCACCATCCCTCTGCCTACAGGCCCCACCCTTCTGTCACCATTCTCAACCCCTCTGCCTCCATTCTCTACCCCTCTGTCTCCATGCCCCACCCCTCTGCCTCCATGTCCCCCCCTTCTGCCTCCATGCCCACCTTTTTGCCCCCATGCCCCACCCTTCTGTCTCCATGCCCTACCCCTCTGCCTCCATGTCCCACCCTTCTGTCTCCATTCTCCACCCCTCTGTCTCCATGCCCCATCCCTCTGTCTCCATTCTCTACCCCTCTGTCGCCATGCCCCACCCCTCTGCCTCCATGTCCCACCCTTCTGTCTCCATTCTCCACCCCTCTGTCGCCATGCCCCATCCCTCTGTCTCCATTCTCTACCCCTCTGTCGCCATGCCCCCCCCCTCTGCCTCCATGTCCCCCCCTTCTGCCTCCATTCTCCACCCCTCTGCCTCCATGCCCCACCCCTCTGTCTCCATGCCCCACCCTTCTGTCTCCATTCTCCACCCCTCTGTCGCCATGCCCCATCCCTCTGTCTCCATTCTCTACCCCTCTGTCGCCATGCCCCACCCCTCGGCCTCCATGTCCCACCCTTCTGTCTCCATTCTCCACCCCTCTGTCGCCATGCCCCATCCCTCTGTCTCCATTCTCTCCCCCTCTGTCTACAGGCCCCACCCCTCTGTCTCCATTCTCCACCCTTCTGTCACCATTCTCAACCCCTCTGCCTCCATTCTCTACCCCTCTGTCTCCATGCCCCACCCCTCTGCCTCCATGTCCCACCCTTCTGCCTCCATGCCCACCTTTTTGCCTCCATGCCCCACCCTTCTGTCTCCATGCCCAACCCTCTGTCTCCATGCCCCACCCCTCTGTATCCATGCTCCACCCCTCTGCCTCCATGCCCCACCCCTCTGTCTCTTGCCCCCCTCCCCCTACCCAGGGAACCTACCACTGGTTATATGAGCCATCTCTCGGTTGTGTTGCTCTATCAGCCCTTTCTCTATCTGTTGAAGCAGTTTCTCCCTACGGTACTGGTCTGTGTAAGGTGTGGTGAAAGGTAGTTTACCAACCACTATTGCATACAGTACTATTCCTCTGCAATGATAAAAGTCATGTGTCAAAACTACTTCCAACAAATATCAATATCTAACTTTCAATTCACCATCCATTAACTTATAAGCTTCTGTTTTGATATCCTTTTTGAAATCAATAGAGGTGTAAGGATTCACTGATGCCCCCACTGGACTTCTGTAAGTCTGTAACTGTACTTCTGTAAGTCTGTAACTGTACTTCTGTAAGTCTATAACTGTACTTCTGTAATTCAGTAACTGTACTTCTGTAAGTCAGTAACTGTACTTCTGTAAGTCTGTAACTGTACTTCTGTAAGAATACAACTATAGTGCTAAAAATCTGTAACTGGATTTCTCAAGTCTTCAGTTTTTCCATAGCAAGGCATTATTATGATTAAGGAAAATTCTTTAGATAAGGTGATTTTCCTTAACTTCAGCCTTTTTATGGAATAACTTAATCTATAAGTTACCAAACATTTGCTAAACTTGATCCGTTGATAACTACTTATTCCGTCTTTGCGTATTGCAGAGTTATCTTCTCTTGTGAGCAGGTTTTGATTGTTACGTCATTGGTTTATGTGAGAAAATTACGTTGTTTTCTCAAAAATTGATGACGTTACTCTCGCAAACAAATGACGTAACAATCAATACCTGCTCACAAGAGCAGATAACTCTGCAATACGAAAACGCGGAACACTTGTTCACACATGAAGGAGGTTATAATCTTACACTCAATCATTTGTACAGTTCAAATCAGTTTCATTGTAGAATGAAGTGTCATCTGACCGTTTATTTGTACAACTTACATGCTCCAGATGTCAATTTCTGGTCCATACTTTCCGGCTGGGCTGAAGAGTTCTGGTGCTGCGTACTCCAGGGAACCACAGTGGGTTTTCATCAGCTCATTGGGGTTAAAAGTGTTGCTGAGGCCAAAATCTGAATTAACACATTTTAACGAAGAATGATTACATCTATATTATTTTAACTTTGTTGGTCATCTAAATTTAATTATGTTTATTTTAGAGTATATGTCATATAATAAATACTTAAGAGGAAAAGTAAGCATGAAAAATGTCATCTACTTTTTTTTAAGTAAGACCTGCATTCTAATCCTTTGAAAATTTCTTCCAAAACTCTACCACTGTCTGAAATGATATTTGGTACTGGAGTTACTTCCCTTAGACTGTAGACAAGCTTGTAACCTGGGACTAGATAAAAGGTTCTGCAGATAATTGCTGGTCCTTATCTGATTCTAATTATCCCGCTGTCCAGAAATGTCATGCATGGTGCATTAGTATTGGTCAGTGGACATGATATATGAGAAGTTAATTACTGTATGTCTCTGAAGTGACCGCTGGTCAGAAGGGTCAGTCTGTATTCTGCATCAGCAGCAGCCACTGTAGCCCTAATTAAACTGTAGTTGTTGGTCAGTTAGAATACCTCCATTTATCACTGACCATCAAACTACTTGTCCTGAGAGGTCAAATGTGGGTCAACATTATACCAGTGACCAAACTTCACCCTAAACTCTTTTGCTGACCAAAGTATATTTTTGCTCCTTATCACCAACCACCTGTGTATGTGGCCATCCCTGATATTTACGTTCCCACAAACTCCCCAAAACACACAGACTCTTACATAACTAGCACTCTGCAATCAGAACATATGGCAAGATAGAAACATTGGGTTAATTATCAGGATCATCAAAATTCATCCCGATTTATTGTTTGAAAAATAAGTTCGTTTGTAAGACATAATATATAATTTTATGCCACTGATTGGAAGAAAATTGGTGAACTTTTTTACTTAAAACAGTCTGCCCAGTCAAGTTTTTTTCACTATATGAAATTACTACCAGAAATAATGCTGACAATCGATTTATTGTTTTGTTTCAAATAACATTTAGGGGATGACCTTATTAAACAGAATGGCTCTGTGACCTTAACCTTACACTCTCTGTCTGTTTCACACTGATGTGACCTTGATCTTAGATCCTCAGACAGTTTTACACGAATGTGACCTTGAGCTTCACTCTGAATAATAATGGTGAAATTTCTTATTTTGAGAAAATTAATGTTTAAATGTTTTATAACAAGTCATCTTGAACAAAGTGACTTTATGACCTAGACCTTCATCTTTCACATGTTAATACTGTATTTCCCTTTTTTCTTTTTGAACAATTGTAAAATGTTTCTTTAATTTTAATTCATACCTTCACAAGATATGGACAATGACTAGATGTGATTAGGCTCAATCACCACCACCTTATACTTTGTGCCCTATTCCATGCTCTAACTGGGACTCTGGCTAAGGACAATTTGACTCATAGCTTTGAAGCACAATTTACCACTCCTTGTCCTAGTTTGGTTCCCCAGATTTTCTCTCCCAGATCAATATTCGTCCCCCAAGCCTCAGTCTGGCCCAGAGTTACTGCTGATCACTGTCAGTTGAATGCTTTATTGCCATATCTATAATCTCTGGACATTACTAAAATATCAAGCACCACAACCAGGTCCTATAAGACAGCTGTTATATAGGAAATAAATGTCTATTAGTCCAGCTCAACATAACCCACAGACACAACAAACATATGCAAGGAAAGGCGAGCAGCAATGTACAATGTAGGTCCTAGAAAAACCAGACTACAATAGCTGGATCTGGTCTGGTTCTAGTGGTGTATCAAGAGGCCCAGTAGGCCTGTTACACAGACCTTACTACAATAGCTGGATCTGGTCTGGTTCTAGTGGTGTATCAAGAGGCCCAGTAGGCCTGTTACACAGACCTTACTACAATAGCTGGATCTGGTCTGGTTCTAGTGGTGTATCAAGAGGCCCAATAGGCCTGTTACACAGACCTTACTACAATAGCTGGATCTGGTCTGGTTCTAGTGGTGTATCAAGAGGCCCAATAGGCCTGTTACACAGACCTTACTACAATAGCTGGATCTGGTCTGGTTCTAGTGGTGTATCAAGAGGCCCAATAGGCCTGTTACACAGACCTTACTACAATAGCTGGATCTGGTCTGGTTCTAGTGGTGTATCAAGAGGCCCAGACTGGCCACCGTCTCTAGAATATTAAATAATTAAGAAAAAACTAACTCTAATAATTTTTATCACTTGGATGTCTGATTGCCTAAGTTCTAAACTAGGGGGAGATAAGCTAGTAGTAAAATGCAGTCGAGAAATTCTTCATAAAAACTTAGGGGCTGGTGGCCAGTCTACAAGAGGCCCAGTAGGCCTGTTACACAGACCTTACTACAATAAAGTGGTAAGTTGACTTTATTTATGTACTTCATCAAAAAATAAAATGTAAACAACTTTGGTAGTTTATATTTTCTACTTAATTATATAATGACATTTTGCATATATATATATATTAAACAGGTAACAATATCAGTTGATGTTTTTATTGCATCAAGGAGCACTGAGTGTTCCTCAAAATGATGTCAACTGTCTAAGCACATGACTTTTCAAAGCATTTACGCACAAAATTATACAAGTGTAACGTTGATCTGTTTTAGTAAACATCGAGGTTTATCCTGCTAGTTTAAAACGTGTCAATGCAACAGCGATCTAAAATGTATGTATGATGCCGCGTGGTTAAATGTTATATTACGTTAAACACCGGTAAAAATCATAATTAAATCATCTGTGACAATGGACCAAAGGGTTGCAATAACTATTACGACACTTCTCTATCACAATTAAAATATGAATTAAATTACTTATATTTTTAGATACAATACTTACCGACTATTTTGATGTTTTTCTTCTTTTCATCCAGCATTATGTTTTCCATTTTCAAATCTCTGTAAAGACAGAATAAAATAGCCTGTTAATTATGATTGATAGAAGATTACAAGTAACTTAGGATAACATATAGTATGACATTTTATATTAACTCATTCACCCCTGAAATTTCACAATGAACTATTCCAACCTTTGCATTGGAAGAGTTCAAATGTGTCTTCAGGGGTGACTGGATTAATTACTAGACGGGACAGTTCAGACCCTCAGTGGTCACAGACAGTCTGGGGTACCTCCAACACTTGTGGACATGGTAAATCACCATTTGTTTAATTTCTCAATCATTTAAATGATTAAAACAAAAGTGGAACAAGTTATTATTCAGCATAACACATAAATGTTCAGGTTGTACAATAAATAGGTAGGTTTTATTCACCAGCCCTACTCAACCACTTCTCAAACCCTAATATCTAAGGTTAACTCATTCACCCCTTAAAACACATTTGAACTTTTCCAATTCAAAGGTTGGAATAGTTCATTATGGAATTTCAGGGGTGAATGAGTTAAACTTTCTGCTTAGGATTTCAGACAGTGACAGTTGAAATCCGTCTGCTTACCTATATGACTTACATATATATTTCTCGTGTTGATATACTACCACAGTATATAACTCTACCAGCTGTAGGAATAACTTTACATTTCGTAACTTTACGTGAATTATTCCAGCCGTTATCATTCAGTTACAAAATATGTAGATATTCAAAGAATTTAGCCGATAATACATTTCTGATGTTAATTATCATCTCAAATAAACTACTAGATACATAATTCATCTTCTATCAAAACAATTTAATAATGTGTAAATTTGTGTTGATTTAATTGATGGAAAATAAGTGAAAATATTCTTGTCACAATATTTGCTATTAACATATTACATCGTGAAATATTTGTTATTTTTCTTGTCATTTTTTGATAGACTTATGAGAATAATACAATGAGTGTGCCTTTATTTGATTGACTTTTTGTAATTGTTGTCATTCTCAAAACTGGTGTCCTTATTTAGAAGATTTTTTTGGAACATTCTAAAATTCAAATGTTCCATATTAAGTTTGTTTTTTCCTGAAATTCTAGTCAAGAAGTGATGTCTCAACTTACTTCATTGATACAGCACTATTTCATTTGACATACAGAGAAATATACCCACCGCAAATTGAGAAAGTTCTAAAATTTCATGACATTGAACCTTTGACTTAATTGTAGTAATTCAAGTCCTTTTTCTATCAGGTAAAATAAGTGTTTATTTTAAAAGGTTGTACATGACTGTAGTGTATCTGGTTTTTTAATTGCTTAACCCTTTCACCACTGTAGACCATAATGGACTCATCCAGATCAATGCATGGTAGAGTCTACTAAAGTTACATAGGAGTGAAAGGATTAAGTAAATTGCTCGAAATTTCAACTTTGATTTTTTTTTCCTGAAATGAGATTTATAGAAGTTTAAAGAGCTTTAAACTCGAACAAAATGAGTTTAAGAAAAGGAACTTTAAATTCAGCATAAAGATCTTCAAATCCAATCATTGAGAGCTTCAAATGAAACATACAGAGCTTAAAACCGCGGATGGCTACGTAAAGACACTATATACATCAGTAATTTGTGGTATATGTTGTATGTTGGTACATGGCTAGGAAACAAAGCTAGTCTAGTTGATCGTTTGGGGAATTTGTATCTCGGATATTTAAACTCAGTTAATTATTTCAGTTCTTTTTCTGACAAAAAAAAAATGACGAAAATTGATCTGATTGTCTTTTTGTGCAAGTGATGTATCGTTGTACTAAAACAGTTATTGATGTTTATAAAACGTGCCGTGAATTTGTCACCAATCAGCGGGCACAGTGTGGACTAAGCCAAGGATTACCACGCTATAGTCAGAATAGCATCAACCTGTTGCCATGTTGATGTGAATTCTATAAACTTTGAGTCCATCATCTCCTGGACTAGTTTTTGATGACCAGTAACCTCTTGGCTAATTTACTCATTTTCCCATTGCAATCAAATGTAAATGACTCAAACAGTCAGAGATAAAAATCAAAGTGGCGATAAAATCATCACAGGCCTGCTTCTCCATGGAGGGCTTTACTAGGTGCAGTTGCTGGGTGCCTTGTACATGTTTACCCAGCATATCTGTCGGCCCCCAATAGAGGACAGCCATATTCTATAGGTAAAGATAGGTATAAATGATAAGTTTCACAAATATACAAGAGATCAACAACAAGGGCTAGTATTCCACTGATAAAGTCACTTAATGGCCTTCTAATAAGGAGATAAGAGTACAGGTATTTCCAGGAGGTAGGTCTGAGGCAGAGGACAATGTCTGGGGACACAATATTCCTGATAACAGTAACACAAGGAGAGATCAAGCTCTCCGACCAAACAATACTGGAATCCTCACTTGCTGGGAGCCTGGACCTACATGGGATCGTCACCGATAAACAAGGGAATTAATCACAGCTGATTATCACTCAAAAGGTTTTCCTGCTTCTTCACGTTTGACAAAAATGATACATGTACCTAAGGTTTTTCCATGAAGACTTGTCTCCCCTAGACCACAGGCACCGCCTTCCAAGTACCAATAATTAGGCATGAGTGGTGACGGGGAACTGTTACAGGGTCAGTCCATCAAAAACTGCCTCTATTAAAGAAATGTTGACCCCGGTGATCTGTACTTAGGTGAGTTGGTAGGAGGGGAAGCCCTGAAGCAGACCACTAACTTTCTAAGACTGACCAATTAATGGACCCAGTGGGTCATCGCCCAGACAAATGAATAGGTTACATTCATATCAATATTTGTTCTCCCTCCATTATCCATTCAAACAGTCCTTGACCATTCAGTGTCAAATAAATATTATTCTATTTTTTATGTGAATCTCACTAAGGATCTGTATAAAGTATGTGTTTAATGTTTTTAATCATTTACCAGACTATTCCTGTCCGATAGTATCTCCATATACCTCCGGTTTCTTAGGACAAAAATCTTGTTTATCATTTGTTAAACAAAAAAATGTGTTGACCTTGTGTTGTATGACAGTGTGTTTTGTCGGTCAGTCTCGGTCAGTCTCAGTCAGTCTCGGCTCTAATGTCCCTCTGGTGACACTGGCTGATCAATTCACAGAACGTTGATCCTTTAAACTTAATCAATGTATCAAATATTTGTGTACTGTACATACATATACATACAGGTGCTCCAGCTAAGACCATTAAATCTCTGACCACTGGTCAACTGAAATAGCTGTCTTAATGATAGGGTTTCGGGTTACAAGCATGTCCAATCCTCTATACATCAAAAGATCCGGCAGCCAAATTAATGTTCTCAGCCGCCCTCTACCCATTGTAAGTCCGACTTATGAATTGAAGAGTATGCTAATATAGTGACTTATCTATGGTTATCCTGGGTAGTGTACTGTGGAATCTGGAGCAAATCTCCCACACCTGGATACACCATTAACATATACATACCACTATCATATCTACAGCTATACATACAGAACACCTTATAAAGTTGTGAATCTTTTGATTATTTTACCACCAAAGTTCTTATATATATCTTAATACCGTAGGATTTGTCAACATTATTTCTCCGTCAAAAGTCAAAACAGTGAAAGCTTCGTTTTAGTCAGAATCATTTAACAGCCTCTAATTGCTTGTCAAAATGAAAGGCTTCCCTGTCGATGATTGGAGTCGAGGATCAGGAAAGATTTTGGATATTAAATTCAAATTTAAATGTTGTCAATTATTAATGTTCCTGGCCTGGTCAAAACGTCATTTTGCATACAAGCACATATTGTAAATCAACACATTTCCACTTGACAGTTTTATTTTACAGCAAATTGACATCTGGACAAGCCATGTTAATAAAACAGAGTCATGAGCAGGACACTAGGATTTCTGGATTTAAGGGAAATAACAAAAATGAAAAGAAAAATTGAAAATTAGGAATCATTGAGTTGATCCTATATCACACATTGAGTTGATCCTATATTACACATTGAGTTGATCCTATATCACACATTGAGTTGATCCTATATCACACATTGAGTTGATCCTATATCACACATTGAGTTGATCCTATATCACACATTGAGTTGATCCTATATCACACATTGAGTTGATCCTATATCACACATTGAGTTGATCCTATATCACACATTGAGTTGATCCTATATCACACATTGAGTTGATCCTATATCACACATTGAGTTGATCCTATATCACACATTGAGTTGATCCTATATCACACAAGACTTGTAAGACACCAGTAAAACACGATGACCAGTGTATCTACACACAAACACAGGTGAGGTGATCATGAGTGTGTCTATTTTCCTTGCTATAGACCTCAGGCTCTGTAACCCCACGCCTGGTCATGTGTTTCTTTGATATCAATCTCTGCTATTGACCACTCACACAGGTGTATTACATCAGACGCAGTTGGCTCCCTGACAAACATTTGTCAAATGCAAACACTGAAGCTTACAGCAAAATAAATACAGACCAATATCATTACAAACTCATTATCGTTGAAATCAATCCTTAAAACAGAGTGATGAGGTTTCTGTCTGATATCTGACATAACACCTGTTTATATCATGCCTGATTATAGCATAGCTGTTTGTATTATAATTCCTGTTAATATCATACCTGTTCATAAAATGCCTGTTAATATCATACCTGTTCATAAAATGCCTGTTAATATCATACCTGTATATGTACTTCTACCTTTTAATATCATGCCTGATAATGTAATATTTGTTAATATCACTTTAAGTACTTTATTTACAATACACCTCCCATTCATTTTGATGGTAATAATTCACTAACATGTGACCTGTATATACCTATTTTCCATGGTAATAACTGGCTGACATAGGACCTGTATATATATACTTGTTTTTCATGCACCTTAATGACACTGACACCACAATACTGTTTGCTAATATATTCTCAGTGTGATACAGTCAGAGACTGTTTGTTTTTGGTTAGTTGACATTTTGACTCCATAGTAATTAACCAATTTGCTCATTAACTTTCGGCTCTTTCGATTGTTGAAGTCCTCTGTCCTGATGGGGGTGTTTTTTTTATCAAAGAGGTTTACAGTTATCAATTGTTTTTAATTTCAATTACTAGAATCAAACGGAAGGAATGTAATGAAAAACTTGTAAAATAAATATAATCTTTAAAATTGGTGGTATTTTTGTATATATACAGTGAATTAACTCATTCACCCCTGAATTTCATAATGAACTATCCCAACCTTTGAATTGGAAGAGTTCAAATGTGTCTTCAGAGGTGAATGAGTAAATGGTCTGTTATTTTTATGTTTTATTTTAGCCCGAGAGGAGGGGGAAATGAGGAGCAAAGTCTTACCATTTGTTTTATATAATCAACCCTCACCAGATCTTTCATATTCTCACAATGAGATACCTCTTAGTTTAATGGAAATGGAATAAGAATCTAACTATCGGATCGCTATGAGACATAAAAGTGCATCTAACTCAAGACCAGTGATACAAATAAAAACATGCCTATTATATATATAGCCATAACTGAGAATACTTGATCGGGAAATCACTTCTATCTTTAATAGTTCAATTGTCGATCAGAAATAATTTGAAAAGATGATAAAATGATATATTTGTGGTGATTTCGGGTTGTTTGACTGCTTCATTGCCTTCTGATAAGTCATGAGTGTACCATCAAGGACCACACACTGACCCTGGCTTGACCGTCCAGAGACCCTGGTTTTTGACCAGTGACCAGCCCTCTCTGATGATCGCCTGGACAAACAAACATCCGCTGAAATAGGCTACAAGCCACCATTAACCGCCACACGTGTATTATCTATTACCGAGACAAAATCTCTAGTTTTTCAGTCCATTTATTTTGATTTATTCGCAGTCAAATACAGACCCAGAAATTAATTAAGGATATAGAATTAGGTGTAACGCTCGCCGGATATCTGAATCACTCTTGCTATTGTTGTAGCAGGCTTCAGTGTGCTTATTTATCAAAATTTACCTGTTCAGAAATTGTATGTCTGATAAAAGATGTAGTGATGGATAGTTTCTTATTTCCCCCTGGCAAGTCTATATATAGAGTCGATGTAATATCTATGTACCAATCTCACGACCTCAATGATAAAGGGAGGGGGGAAGGGTCTAGCCAAGTGTCAGAGAATACACAAAACTGTCTTACATATAGGGAAGTGAAGGGGGGGGGGGCAGTCTAGCCAAGTCGTCATCATCATCATCATCATCATCATCATCATCATCATCATCATTTATAATCATCAATACAGCACCATATTTATAATCACCAATACAGCACCATATTTATAATCATCAATACAGCACCATATGTATAATCATCAATACAGCACCATCCTGAACAACGCATAGCACTATATCCTCGTTAACACAAAACCATTCTCTCATGATCAATACAGTACCACATTAAACAACAAAGTGCTAGCCTCGAAAACCCCACACTAAAGAAAAAGAAACAAATGGGATTATCTTAATGCAGCACCTTAAGGATGGCACTGCCCCGTCAATGCAAAAGAGTTCCATCCCTTAACAACAAAGCACAAATCAGAACAACACCAGCAACACAAATCAGAACAACACCAGCAACACAAATCAGAACAACACCAGCAACACAAATCAGAACAACACCAGCAACATCAGCAACACAAATCAGAATGACACCAGCAACACAAATCAGAACAACACCAGCAACACAAATCTTAGATTTTTCACCTCAGCATCAACACAAACCTCAGTTTGAAATAGAAAACAGAGCCAAATATAGAAAAGCTGTCAGTGCCAGCGTCTGCTGCTCTAACAAAGGAATAGTACCGTTTGGTGGGAGGAGACAGCGTCAGGTGGAGTGTGATGTCATAGAACTGTGATATTACACTAACACCAATTATAGCTGGCTAGCGTGTGTGATGTCATAGAACTGTGATATTACACTAAAACCAATTATAGCTGGCTAGCGTGTGTGATGTCATAGAACTGTGATATTACACTAAAACCAATTATAGCTGGCTAGCGTGTGTGATGTCATAGAACTGTGATATTACACTAAAACCAATTATAGCTGGCTAGCGTGTGTGATGTCATAGAACTGTGATATTACACTAAAACCAATTATAGCTGGCTAGCGTGTGTGATGTCATAGAACTGTGATATTACACTAAAACCAATTATAGCTGGCTAGCGTGTGTGATGTCATAGAACTGTGATATTACACTAAAACCAATTATAGCTGGCTAGCGTGTGTGATGTCATAGAACTGTGATATTACACTAAAACCAATTATAGCTGGCTAGCGTGTGTGATGTCATAGAACTGTGATATTACACTAAAACCAATTATAGCTGGCTAGCGTGTGTGATGTCATAGAACTGTGATATTACACTAAAACCAATTATAGCTGGCTAGCGTGTGTGATGTCATAGAACTGTGATATTACACTAAAACCAATTATAGCTGGCTAGCGTGTGTGATGTCATAGAACTGTGATATTACACTAAAACCAATTATAGCTGGCTAGCGTGTGTGATGTCATAGAACTGTGATATTACACTAAAACCAATTATAGCTGGCTAGCGTGTGTGATGTCATAGAACTGTGATATTACACTAAAACCAATTATAGCTGGCTAGCGTGTGTGATGTCATAGAACTGTGATATTACACTAAAACCAATTATAGCTGGCTAGCGTGTGTGATGTCATAGAACTGTGATATTACACTAAAACCAATTATAGCTGGCTAGCGTGTGTGATGTCATAGAACTGTGATATTACACTAAAACCAATTATAGCTGGCTAGCGTGTGTGATGTCATAGAACTGTGATATTACACTAAAACCAATTATAGCTGGCTAGCGTGTGTGATGTCATAGAACTGTGATATTACACTAAAACCAATTATAGCTGGCTAGCGTGTGTGATGTCATAGAACTGTGATATTACACTAAAACCAATTATAGCTGGCTAGCGTGTGTGATGTCATAGAACTGTGATATTACACTAAAACCAATTATAGCTGGCTAGCGTGTGTGATGTCATAGAACTGTGATATTACACTAAAACCAATTATAGCTGGCTAGCGTGTGTGATGTCATAGAACTGTGATATTACACTAAAACCAATTATAGCTGGCTAGCGTGTGTGATGTCATAGAACTGTGATATTACACTAAAACCAATTATAGCTGGCTAGCGTGTGTGATGTCATAGAACTGTGATATTACACTAAAACCAATTATAGCTGGCTAGCGTGTGTGATGTCATAGAACTGTGATATTACACTAAAACCAATTATAGCTGGCTAGCGTGTGTGATGTCATAGAACTGTGATATTACACTAAAACCAATTATAGCTGGCTAGCGTGTGTGATGTCATAGAACTGTGATATTACACTAAAACCAATTATAGCTGGCTAGCGTGTGTGATGTCATAGAACTGTGATATTACACTAAAACCAATTATAGCTGGCTAGCGTGTGTGATGTCATAGAACTGTGATATTACACTAAAACCAATTATAGCTGGCTAGCGTGTGTGATGTCATAGAACTGTGATATTACACTAAAACCAATTATAGCTGGCTAGCGTGTGTGATGTCATAGAACTGTGATATTACACTAACACCAATTATAGCTGACTAGCGTGTGTGATGTCATAGAACTGTGATATTACACTAAAACCAATTATAGCTGGCTAGCGTGTGTGATGTCATAGAACTGTGATATTACACTAAAACCAATTATAGCTGACTAGCGTGTGCGATGTCATAGAACTGTGATATTACACTAACACCAATTATAGCTGGCTAGCGTGTGTGATGTCATAGATGCGATATTACACTAACACCAATTATAGCTGGCTAGCGTGTGTGATGTCATAGAACTGCGATATTACACTAACACCAATTATAGCTGGCTAGCGTGTGTGATGGAGTGTCAGGCTCCAGATTTTTCAGTATACTTAGTGCTGGTATACATATGTTTATTGATTTATTTAGTGTATATGTGTTTATTGATTTCCTGGGAAGACACACCAAAAACAACTACAAAGGGTAGCTTTATCTTAGTCATGTGTTTACCACAAACAACAGACACAAAGTACAGACACTCCAGTAAAACAAAAACCTCGGGTATGGCTTAAAAGTATTGCCTATGTCACCACCATACAGCTATTCACCCCTGGGCTGGGGAACCAACACAACCCTACAGCTGTTAACCCCTGGGCTGGGGAACCAACACAACCCTACAGCTGTTGACCTCTGTGCTGGGGAACCAACACAACCCTACAGCTGTTGTCCCCTGGACTGGTGAACCAACACAACCCTACAGCTGTTGACCTCTGGGCTGGGGAACCAACACAACCCTACAGCTGTTGACCCCTGGGCTGGGGAACCAACACAACCCTACAGCTGTTGACCTCTGGGCTGGGGAACCAACACAACCCTACAGCTGTTGACTCCTTGGCTGGGGAACCAACACCAGGCTTCAGCTATTGACTCCTTGGCTGGGGAACCAACACCAGGCTTCAGCTATATTGACTCCTGGGCTGGAGAACCAACACCATAAGTGAAACATAGCAACAGGGTATCATGTCCACTCTATTGATCATGTCCTGGGGCCTAAGATACGATCTGGTCAATGTTATTGTCTGATCATGTGACCAAGTATTGATCACACTCTTTCTTCATGAAATCTCCAACACATGTTTTATCAAGAATCCAAAAACCAACTACCATAGATTCCAAACAAAGCCATATAAGTTCCCACAGTGGACACCTTTGTTAACAGACCTTCCCACATGAAATCACCAATGTTTGTCCTTCCTTCCTACTGAAAAGAAACAAATAAAGCAATTGTACATGGTATTGTTGCTGCAAGATAGTTGTAGAAAGAGCACTGTCTCTGATATTTTATCCAATATACCAAATTACAGCACTACATGGTTCTCCGGGGCTGACTGTAGGTCCCTGTGGCTTCCAGGGCTGACTGTACGTCAATGTGGCTTCCATGGCTGACTGTAGGTCACTGTGGCTTCTGAGGCTGACTGTAGGTCACTGTGGCTGCCAGGGCTGACCGTAGGTCCCTGTGGCTTCCAGGGCTGACCGTAGGTCACTGTGGCTTCCAGGGCTGACCGTAAGTCACTGTGGCCTCAGGGCTGGTTGTAGGTCACTGTGGCTTCCAGGGCTGACTGTAGGTCACTGTGGCTTCCGGGGCTGACTGTAGGTCACTGTGGCTTCCGGGGCTGGTTGTAGGTCCCTGTGGCTTCCGGGGCTGATTGTAGGTCCCTGTGGCTTCCGGGGCTGACTGTAGGTTACTGTGGCTTCCAGGGCTGGTTGTAGGTCCTTGTGGCTGTAGTGTGTCTCAGGGGCTGGTTGTAGGTCCCTGTGGCTGTAGTGTGTCTCGGGGGCTGGCTGTAGGTCCCTGTGGCTGTAGTTTGTCTCTGAGGCTGGCTGTATGTCCCTGTGGCTGTAGGTCCCTGTGGCTGTAGTGTGTCTCAGGGGCTGGCTGTAGGTCCCTGTGGCTGTAGTGTGTCTCGGGGGCTGGCTGTAGGTCCCTGTGGCTGTAGTGTGTCTCGGGGGCTGGCTGTATGTCCCTGTGGCTGTAGTTTGTCTCGGGGGCTGGCTGTAGGTCCCTGTGGCTGTATGTCCCTGTGGCTGTAGTGTGTCTCGGGGGCTGGTTGTATGTCACTGTGGCTGTAGTGTGTCTCGGGGGGTGGCTGTATGTCCCTGTGGCTGTCGTGTGTCTCGGGGGGTGGCTGTATGTCCCTGTGGCTGCAGTTTGTCTTGGGGGCTGGCTGTAGGGCCCTGTGGCTGGAGTGTGTCTTTGGGGCTGGCTGTAGGGCCCTGTGGCTGTAAGTCCCTGTGGCTTTATCGTGTCTTCAGTTTGGATTGGGTGGAGCTTCCAGGGCTGACCGTAGGTCACTGTGGCTTCCAGGGCTGACTGTAGGTCACTGTGGCTTCCGGGGCTGACTGTAGGTTACTGTGGCTTCCAGGGCTGGTTGTAGGTCCTTGTGGCTGTAGTGTGTCTCAGGGCTGACTGTATGTCCCTGTGGCTGTAGGGTGTCTCAGGGGCTGGGTGTAGGTCCCTGTGGCTGTATTCTGTCTCCGGGGCTGGTTGTAGGTCCCTGTGGCAGTAGTGTGTCTCGGGGGCTGGTTGTATGTCACTGTGGCTGTAGTGTGTCTCGAGGCTGACTGTATGTCCCTGTATCTGTAGTGTATCTCGGGGGCTTGCTGTAGGTCCCTGAGGCTGTAGTGTGTCTCGGGGGCGGGCTGTAGGTCCCTGTGGCGGTAGTGTGTCTTGGGGGCTGACTGTAGGTCCCTGTAGCTGTAGTGTGGCTCAGGGGCTGGCTGTAGGTCCCTGTAGCTGTAGTGTCTCTTGGGGGCTGGCTGTAGGTCCCTGGGGCTGCGGGGTGTCTTGGGGGCTGACTGTATGTCCCTGTAGCTGTAGGGTATCTCTGGGGCTTGCTGTAGGTCCCTGAGGCTGTAGTGTGTCTCGGGGGGTGGCTGTATGTCCCTGTGGCTGGAGTGTGTCTTTGGGGCTGGCTGTAGGTCCCTGGGGCTGTAGGGTGTCTTGGGGGGTTGCTGTAGGTCCCTGTGGCTGGAGTGGGTCTTGGGGGCTGGCTGTAGGGCCCTGTGGCTGGAGTGTGTCTTGGGGGCTGACTGTATGTCCCTGTATCTGTAGTGTATCTCGGGGGCTTGCTGTAGGTCCCTGTGGCTGGAGAGTGTCTTTGGGGCTGGCTGTAGGGCCCTGTGGCTGGAGTGTGTCTTTGGGGCTGGCTGTAGGTCCCTGGGGCTGTAGTGTGTCTTGGGGGCTGACTGTATGTCCCTGTATCTGTAGTGTATCTCGGGGGCTTGCTGTAGGTCCCTGTGGCTGTAGAGTGTCTTGGGGGAAGGCTGTAGGTCCCTGTGGCTGTAGTGTGTCTTGGGGGCTGGCTGTAGGTCCCTGTGGCTGTAAGTCCCTGTGGCTGTATCGTGTCTTCAGTTTGGATTGGGTGGAATTTTACAGCAAATATTTAACTATATTACTCTCACAAGAGTGCAGTTACATCAATACACTTTTGATGAACAAATTTCTGGAAAATTATTTGGAGGCATTGTTACAATTAACTGATCTTACAAACCATACAATAATCGATAGTTTCCAGAACATCCGTCACATTTTGTTCAGAAGTGATTAATGCATTTTCAAATTTTTGACTCTAAGGTGATCTGATGTCCTGTAATTAAGGCCAGTTTTATGAAAGTGTACCGTGGTACAGAAACGAAGTATAAATGCTTCATCTGTGTACCACACAAAAGTGTACCTAGACTGCACTGTTGGTAAACAAAGTATATAAATACTTCTTTTGAGTACAAAAGTGTATTGTGGTACACAAACAAAGTATCAATACTTCAAAAGTGCCTGGCTGCCTGGCAGCTAACGATCCCCCCTGCTTTAGTCAGGTGTCTGAGGTCAGTCTGCAAGGGAGGCCAGGTTCTTGGTCAGGGTAATAGACAAACCAGCTGTAGTGTCATTAATGGTCAGTTAATTGGCCGCTTTCTGTCTGGTGCACACTGAAAAGCATGCATTTCTTTGCTAATTTATTCTTGAAATTATTGTTTTTTCCACCGAACGTAAATACAAATCTGTCTATCTGCTTGTTTCAAAAGAAAAGATACTTATCCCAACAATTTCAGTTGAAAGAGAATTTGGCAAAAAAACACTTTGTCCATTTCCATTTCCCAGATACAGGTAAATTGGAGTTCAGGGGAAACCTGGAAGACCAATCACTGACCAGGATAAGGTCTCACCTAGGGTCAGTAACAGAAACTCAGGGGGTCGGCTAAGAACAGTAGGCACCCATCCCTTACTAACCGTAGCCCATAACTATTATTTTGGGATTGTATAGTAAACACACCCCGATTTAATGAGCACGTTTTAACAGCTAGGTGAGAAAGTACCAGGTTTGCAATCTTAATTCAATAACAATTCTAAAGGCGTTCATCAGCAGTCACGAAAATCATCGGATTCTAATAACAGAACCACTTCACCAGTACAGTACAACAGTAGGTACTGTAGACTCGCAGAGTACAATGCTCAAACTAGACTGTAAGGTTATTGGGTATAATTCACCAGGAAATTCTTGTAATAATACAAAAAATAAAGACAGAAAAATTAACACGAATATTTACAGGTACGCTTACTCTGAGATTGTTAAGATGTAAGGCTAAATAAAAGAAAAAAATTGAAGTATTAGCATGAAAAACAAGCTATTGGAGAGATTTGGAGGACAACAGAATGAAAACGAGGCTGTTGTAGAGATTCAGAGGACAGCAGAACAAAACTGAGGCTGTTGTAGAGATTTGGGGGAAGCGAAGTAAGAATAAAAGGCAATTGACACATGTTAGACTCTTCCAAAAACATGGATTTATGCTTCATGTTTGAAATGTGTGTAACACAGTTATATCACTCACCATAGCACTCTGCTCACTATAGCACACCGCTCACTATAGCACACCATAGCACGACTGTCACCATAGCACACCGCTCATTATAGCACACCACTCACCATAGCACACCGCTCTCCATAGCACACCATAGCACATCGATCACCATAGCACACCACTCACCATATCAAGACTGTCACCATAGCACACCACTCACCATAGCACACCGCTCATTATAGCACACCGCTCATTATAGCAAACCGCTCATTATAGCACACCACTCACCACAGCACACCATTCATTATAGCACACCACTCACCATAGCATGACTGTCACCATAGCACACCGATCACCATAGCACAACATAGCACACAATAGCACACAATAGCACACACTGTACCCCTCACCATAGCACACCAATCACCATAGCACATCAATCACCATAGCACACGCTGTACAACTCTGTCTGGGACTTGATCAATACTGTCGTACGCTAACCATAGCAACAATGTACCACTCTGTCTGCTGAGGGAGACAAATATTGGGAGGAATTTATTAGCTCAAAAAAGAGAATATCCTAACCTAGTTTTGAAAACTGGATAAAATGATTCTCTTATCTCGTAGTTTGCCTAGAGCCAACAGTTGCAGTGTTGTTACAATGTATAACCCTGGAATACAGTTTGATTTCAATGTATAAGACTAGAATATAGTATGATTACAATGTATAAGACTAGAATATAGTATGATTACAATGTATCTTAGTAGAATACAGTATTATTACAATGTATCTTAGTAGAATACAGGATGGTTACAATGTATTTTTGTAGAATACAGTATGGTTACAATGTATCTTAGTAGAATACAGTATGGCTACAATGTATCTTAGTAGATTACAGGATGGTTACAATGTATTTCTGTAGAATACAGTATGGTAACAATGTATCTTAGTAGATTACAGGATGGTTACAATGTATCATAGTAGAATACAGTATGGGTACAATATATCTTAGTAGAATACAATATGGTTACAATGTTTCTTAGTAGAATACAGTTTGGTTTCAATGTATAAGACTAGAATACAGTATGATTACAGTGTATCTTAGTAGAATAAAGTATGATTACAATGTATCTTAGTAGAATACAGGATGGTTACAATGTATTTTAGTAGAATACAGGATGGTTACAATGTATTTTAGTGGAATACAGTATGGTTACAATGTATCTTAGTAGAATACAGTATGGTTACAATATATCTTAGTAGAATACAGTATGGTTACAATGTATCTTAGTAGAATACAGTATGATTACAATGTATCAGTAGAATACAGTATGGTTACAATGTATCTTAGTAGAATACAGTTTGATTACAATGTATCTTAGTAGAATACAGTATGGTTACAATGTATCTTAGTAGAATACAATATGGTTACAATGTTTCTTAGTAGAATACAGTATGATTACAATGTATCTTAGTAGAATACAATATGATTACAATATATTTTAGTAGAAAAACATATTACAATGTATTACTGACTTTAACGTAGTATGTTTACACTGAGTTAGGAGACACAAATACTATATGGTAAAGATATATTATGGAGACTAAGTATGGTAACAATGTATTAGGCAGAAAACAATACGACAGTTTACTGATACCATCCTCAAATGACCTCAGGAAACATGAAATACCCACACATAACGTATCTTGGATGGAATCTCTAGATGGTGTTTACGTAATCAATAGTGTCTATACATGATCAGGGCTACTTACGAAGGGCATGTCATTTCTAATGCATGTCTTTGTCACCATGCTGGCGTGCATTTATTTCTTCATCAAAAGCCTAGATCAAAATCTAATTTAAAACACAACAGAATGTTAAAATCTGTAAAACCACCAAATTCGAGATCATTAAATGCCCTGTGTTTTGTGTGACAATATTTTTCAGTGCTTCAGGCTGATTTATTCTTAAAACCAGAACATTATATAACAAGAGATTCTATCATGATCTTGGTGCCCACCATCAACAGATCTTGATCAGATCTGCAAAAGATGATCTTTTAAATACTTTGTGTTCGTTTTCTTTACTGGTACTATTACCCAGTCCCATGCTGGACATCTTAGTAGATATATGCATTAACATAAAAAAGTGTGAATTTAAAATCTCAAATCCAACTCAGGGAGTTTCTGTATTCTGTGTATACTGGGAATAAGGATGTTTTGTCTTCGTTTAATGGATGCACACTAAAGCTATCACTCAGCTTCGAGGTGTGACTAGGCAAGGCGACCTGTTTCTATAAACAGTCTATGCGGAGATGTGACCATCTGAAATTTGAACTCCATGTTAAAGCTGTAGAGACGCCCATTCTGGTACCAAATATAACCCAGAAAAAAACACTTGGAACAAGGAAAGCTTGGTGATAAAGAATTAAGTTGAGAATTAGCCACATTTTTGTGGTATGGCACCCTGAGAACAGGAGTGGGCAGTGTATAAGGGGCCAGGGGCTGATTCAGCTTTAGTTCCCCTCCCCTGAAGCTCGTACAGTTGTATCACCCCGATACACTAAACAGACCCCTCACTGTAAGCCTGATCCCCTAATGAGAACCAGCCCTCCCACACCCTATCACTACCCAAATAACACAGCATAGTCATCATACATTACCAAATACTGGCACATTTCAATCCTTCAGTTTTCCTTTTCAATAAATAGATAAGGTATTTGTATTATCAGAATTGTAACCAAAGTTTACGCATCCGGTTGATGTGTCTTTTGCAATCTGGAGGACAGACAGAACAAATCACAACATTGACAGAATCTAACCTGACTTTATAAGAACCAACTCATCCTGATTCTCAAATTCAGTTTCAATATATACAGCAGTGTCCGGAGTGGGGAGAAAGTCAGGCATGATAAATAAACTTGTTGTGTTAATGTGATACTGACCAGTGTTAATACAAACTGACCAGTGGTAATGTATACTGACCAGTGTCAGTTAAGATCTGTGATGTCTGGACTTCTCAATGTCGAATTGGAGGTCAAACAAACACTATCTCCCTGATCAAAGGGAGATAAGCTAGCCCAGCTTGCTCAGCTGATAGGACATTAATTACCACTGATGAACACAGGTGTAATTAGCGAAAGGTCTGGGGCCTCCTCAGATTATCATTACGTTTGGTATCATCGTTATTTAGGTAAAAGACACATATACAAAACATCATCGTAGACTTCATTACATCACATAAGAAAATTACATTCCTGATAAAACAACGAAATTAGCACATATGTTGTTATTGATATCGGTAATAGATGTACAACTTTATTCATAAAAATCTTAGAAATGCACACCTTTAAAAAATCAAATAACAAATTAAATGACTGGTTAAACAAAATTAGGATTAAATCAGAGTAAAATTATGCTCTGAAATATCATTAATTATTACTGAAAAGAAACATGATGCTTTTAAATTGTTGGAAAACCGATAAAACCATTATGGCTTATTTCCATTGTGGTTCATAAGATGCTGTAGAACAATTTGGACTTAAATATTTAACTCTTTAATAACATCATGTTACAGTGAGATTCCCAATACTGCAAGAACAAGTAGGTGTCTCATATACTAATGAACAAGTAGGTGTCTCATATTCTAATGAACAAGTAGGTGTCTTATGTACTAATGAACAAGTAGGCGACTCATGTACTAATGAACAAGTAGATGTATCATGTACTGATGAACAAGTAGGTGTGTCATGTACTCATGAACAAGTAGGCATCTCATGTACTAATAAACAAGTAGGTGTCTCATATACTAATCAACAAGTAGGTGTCTCATGTACTGATGAACAAGTAGTTGTCTCATGTACTAATGAACAAGTAGGTGTCTCATGTACTAATGAACAAGTAGGTGTATCATGTACTGATGAACAAGTAGTTGTCTCATGTACTAATGAACAAGTAGGCGTCTCATGTACTAATGAACAAGTAGACTGATAAACAAGTAGGTGTCTCATATACTAATGACCAAGTAGGTGTCTCATATACTAATGACCAAGTAGGTGTCTCATATACTAATGACCAAGTAGGTGTCTCATATACTAATGACCAAGTAGGTGTCTCATATACTAATGACCAAGTAGGTGTCTCATATACTAATGACCAAGTAGGTGTCTCATGTACTAATCAACAAGTAGGTGTCCCATGTACTAATTAACAAGTAGGTGTCCCATATACTAATGACCAAGTAGGTGTCTCATATACTAATGACCAAGTAGGTGTCTCATATACTAATGAAAAAGTAGGTGTATCATGTACTAATGAACAAGTAGTTGTCTCATGTACTGATAAACAAGAAGGTGTCTCATGTACTGATGAACAAGTAGGGGTCTCATGTACTAATGAACAAGAAGGTGTCTCATGTACTAATGAACAAGTAGGGGTCTCATATACTAATGAACAAGTAGGTGTATCACGTACTAATGAACAAGTAGGTGTCTTAGGAACTAATGAACAAGTAGGTGTCTCATGTCCTAATGAACAAGTAGGTGTCTCACGTACTACTGACCAAGTAGGTGTCTCATATACTAATGAACAAGTAGGTGTATCATGTACTAATGAACAAGTAGGTGTCTCATGTACTGATAAACAAGTAGGTGTCTCATGTACTGATGAACAAGTAGGTGTCTCATGTACTAATGAACAAGTAGGTGTCCCATGTACTAATGAACAAGTAGGTGTCCCATATACTAATGAACAAGTAGGTGTCTCATGTACTAATGAACAATTAGGTGTCTCATATACTAATGGAGTCTATGTCCCTGAGGTTATAGTCTATAATGTGTATCCAGTAATAATGAAGTTGTGAACAAATATTTATTGAGGACAAATAAATTAATATCAATATATATATTCCAAGAAGACTTTTCTAAATATTTTCCATGACAGAGATCATTCATATACTAATGAACAAGTAGGTGCCTCATGTACTAATGAACAAGTAGTTGTCTCATGTACTAATGACCAAGTAGGTGTCTCATGTACTATTGAACAAGTAGGTGTCTCATATACTAATGAACAAGTAGGTGTCCCATGTACCAATGAACAAGTAGGTGTCCCATATACTAATGAACATGTAGGGGTCTCATGTACTAATTAACAAGCAGGTGTCTCATATACTAATGGAGTCTATGTCCCTGAGGTTATAGTCTATAATGTGTATCCAGTATAATGAAGGTGTGAACAAATATTTATTGAGGACAAATAAATTAATATCAATATATATATTCCAAGAAGACTTTTCTAAATATTTTCCATGACAGAGATCATTCATATACTAATGAACAAGTAGATATACTAATGAACAAGTAGGTGCCTCATGTACTAATGAACAAGTAGTTGTCTCATGTACTCATGAACAAGTAGGCATCTCATGTACTAATGAAAAAGTAGGTGGCTCATGTACTGATGAACAAGTAGGAGTCTCATATACTAATGGAGTCTATGTCCCTGAGGTTATAGTCTATAATGTGTATCCAGTAATAATGAAGTTGTGAACAAATATTTATTAAGGACAAATAAATTAATATCAATATATATATTCCAAGAAGACTTTTCTAAATATTTTCCATGACAGAGATCATTCATATACTAATGAACAAGTAGATATACTAATGAACAAGTAGGTCTCTCATGTACTCATGAACAAGTAGTTGTCTCATGTACTAATGAATAAGTAGGTGTCTCATGTACTGCTGAACAAGTAGGTGTCTCATGAACTAATGAACAAGTAGGCATCTCATATACTGATGAACAAGTAGGTGTCTCATATCCTAACGTACAAGTAGGTGTCTCATATACCAATGGAGTCTATGTCCCTGAGGTTATAGTCTATAATGTGTATCCAGTAATAATGAAGTTGTGAACAAATATTTATTGAGGACAAATAAATTAATATTAATATATATATTCCAAGAAGACTTTTCTAAATATTTTCCATGACAGAGATCATTCATATACTAATGAACAAGTAGATATACTAATGAACAAGTAGGTGCCTCATGTACTAATGAACAAGTAGTTGTCTCATGTACTCATGAACAAGTAGGTGTCTCATGTACTCATAAACAAGTAGGTGTCTCATGTACTAATGAACAAGTAGGCATCTCATGTACTGATGAACAAGTAGGTGTCTCATGTACTAATGGAGTCTATGTCCCTGAGGTTATAGTCTATAATGTGTATCCAGTAATAATGAAGTTGTGAACAAATATTTATTGAGGACAAATAAATTAATATCAATATATATATTCCAAGAAGACTTTTCTAAATATTTTCCATGACAGAGATCATTGAGATTTTCATTAGAGGGAAAATCGGTGAGGTACAGGGTGGGAGGGGTCAGTTTTTACTTGGGAGGTCAGGGGAAAGTCACGGAGGGATGAAGCCTGCGTACCACAATAGTGGCACGGATCACTCTAACAGCCGAGTAATGAGAATAAAATGGTGGTTCAGTACAGTTGAACTCCCCTGACCTACTAATGCATGCGTATTGTATACAGATCGTGGGCCTAGAGAACCGGTCAGTTCACAGGGGCCAAATCTATTCTTTCTCCCCAACAGGGAAGCATCCTAATTCTAGTGATTTTGAAAAAATATATATGAAAAATTATTTCTATCTTCACCATTCTAATTTTAATGTTATCAATTTGATACTAGTTTAGTGAGAATTTGCTAATAAGATTTTTCGTGGGGTCATTGTGAATCTGACCAATCATCATCCACAAATTGACTGAGTGACCGCTCTTCAATACTGGGATTTATATACCAATGGGCCCTAAAGAAGGTTAAGCTACTAAAAAGGAAATCGTCAGCACAGAAGAGCATGTCGACGAGGATAAGGAGCCAGCTTGTTTGAGTGTCACCAATTATATGTCAAAGATTGGAAATTCATATCTTATTCATGAGTTTACAACTAATTCTCAAGCAGGCTGCCATTTTTCTTGCTCTCCTCCAGTGATAATTGATTTCCATTATGTGTCCTCTCGTTAATGCTATCTTACTTTTTACCCAGTAATGTGACAGATCGGTTTCTATGGTGATTGCACGGGAATGTAGAACTTTATAACAATTAGGCATGAGAGACCTAATTGAGTGATTTATCTAGAAATTTACACAAACTATGACATCTTCAAGTCAACCATCGAGTCAACAGAAATCTCATCTCCCTTTTGTCTCCAGCTAAATCAATAATGACATTAGAAACATAAAAATGGCAAACAATCTGGTATCGCCAGATTTACCAGTAGCTTAGAAAAACACAATTATTGGACAATACATGTTGTATATTCTGACATGAGCAATTATCTCAGAGTAAGATTATATAGATACTTCCTGAATAAGTGACAGCTTTTATTCCAAATTTTCAAAAATAAGCTTCATGGCATGATTTTGTAGGCATTGTTTTCGTGTCCCTTCGTTGTTACCTCCCCTTGTACACTCGTTGATGAATAAACCTTTCCCTTCCCCCTTCTTCTCTCTCTACACACTTCAACCAATACACCCTTCTTGATTCTTTGACATCTATCACCAATACACCCCAAGGTACCACCCCACAAATTCCATCTTACACATGCCCCTCCTCCTGAGCCAGTCGTCATCAGAGGTTGCCAGCCCCAGGGGTGCCACTTTACATATGTCCCTCCTCTAGAAATGGTGGTCTCAGTAGTTACCTCCCCTTCACCTTCCACACACACCATTTCTTGGGCCAGTGGTCATCAGGGGTTACCAGCCCCAGGGGTACCACTTTACATATGTCCCTCCTCTAGAAATGGTGGTCTCAGTAGTTACCTCCCCTTCACCTTCCACACACACCATTTCTTGGGCCAGTGGTCATCAGGGGTTACCAGCCCCAGGGGTACCACTTTACATATGTCCCTCCTCTAGAAATGGTGGTCTCAGTAGTTACCTCCCCTTCACCTTCCACACACACC
>NW_018406560.1:271964-290998 GCF_002113885.1 Mizuhopecten yessoensis | reverse complement strand
TCAGCACCTGCAGACTATCTAACATTCTAAACACAATTTATGTCAATGTAAAACGATCCAGTACCTAAAGTCTTCAAACACATACACTATCTAAAAACATGCTCCATATATCCCATATTGTACAATAGTTAATTGATAAAGTTTGTCTCCACGTGTATGTGTTTGACTGCTGACATACAAACTACCTGTATTTGTATTGTATTCTCTGGTGCTTATGGCTGTTTGATCATGTTCCTCCAAATGAAAAAATAAACGTCATAATTTCATAATAACATACTGATTGAATAAATAATGCGTTGATTGCATTTTATCAAGGTTTTTTCCACATATATCACAGACCAATTCTATACTCAGCAAATTAAACCTAAGTAACTCTCAACGGTATTATCTCTCTAAACATGTTAGCTAGTATTCTTTCTGAATCATCTGGCTATCCTGGTTAAGTCAAGTCTGTGTCCATGGCGATGGCACCTATGTGGTGGAGTCAATATTTACCATAGGGGGACATCCCATACAAGGTAATACACTGTACAATAAGGCTGATACAGAAGCTGAGTGACTAGACAACAGTGGTATAAGTGCTGCGAGACTTGATGGACCAGATCTTGGTCATATTGTACAGTATTATGATTCATTCCCCTCCCTCCCTGTTGTCAGTGTTGGTGATGTTGTGCCTCATAATGAACTATTCCAGCCTTTTAATTAGAAGAGTTCAAATATGCCTCAGGGGTGAATGAGTTAATTATTGATGCTGTACTACATGGACCACTGCACAGGTAATATGTTATGTGTTCAGTGCCAGACACTTTTAATTAGTTAAATGTTTATGTCTAATAAAACCACTGTTTCATAAACATGAGAATGACACCTGTCCCTGATAATATCCCAATACCTAAACACACCAGTGGCATCGTGCTCAGTCATGGATGTCAGAGCAGCCTCTGAGTTCAATATTTAATCAACTGGTCTTTTACATTATCTTGTCAAAACACAGGTAGAAGTCATTTCACCAGTCTCTTGGGGAGGGAAGTTGGTCACCAGACTCTGAGGGTTGTGGTCGGACACCTGGCCCTGGGGGAGGGGATCAGGCTCTGGGGGACTGGGTTGGACATCCAGTGGGAGAGGCTCAGACTACAGGCCCTGGGGGAGGGGCTCAGACAACAGACACTAGGGGAGGGGTTGATCACCAGTATCTGGGGGGAGGATGTCTGACACCAGGCTCTGGGGGAGGGGGTCTGACACCAGGCTCTGTGGGATGGGGTCTGACACCAGGCTCTGTGGGATGGGGTCTGACCCCAGGCTCTGGGGGAGGGGTTGGTCACAAGGCTCCGGGGGAGGATGTCTGACACCAGGCTCTGGGGAAGGGGGTCTGACACCAGACACTTGGGGAGGGGTTGATCACCAGTGTCTGGGGGGAGGATGTCTGACACCAGGCTCTGGGGGAGGGGTTGATCACCAGGCTCTGGGGGAGGGGTTGATCACAAGGCTCCGGGGGAGGATGTCTGACACCAGAGGGGGTGATGAACAGATGATTGGGATCATAGGGAGGGAGGTACTACTGATCCGTTACACAGCTGCTGAAGCTCAGTAACATCAGGTCCCACAGTCTGGGAAACTTGAGGTCACAAACTCCATCAAAGACTTTCCAACAAATTAATGATGAGATTTTTCCTGTTTTTACACGCTCCGCACACAATCAGAAAGCCATTTCCGTCATTCTAAAGAGAAAATATTTATCTTAAGTTCCTTCTAATCTTTTAATTCCTAAATTACGGCCCACCTCCTGTGAAAGATGAAAAATGTATTTGTCATATTGTGTACATAGACGAAATAGCCTGGTATAGTCCATAATAATACCATTCATCATACTGCCAGTTTAGCTGGTGTAATTGGGTATTGAGGAGAGGATTTAAACTTGCTTCTTAAATAACTATTAATTTACTTTAATTAAAGTAGGTTTGTCACGAAAGATACACTAAAATTCTGGGTAGATATAGGAGCTAATATAGAGATAGGAGATAATCCCCAGCGAGGCAGGCTTATACCCTGATCAAACACAGCTATGCCTACCTAGATATCGGGTACCTGCCTTTATTCAATATATCCTGTTGCCCATTTAAACTTGATCTTACTAGGATTTACGTTAGGGATATAGGTCTATATACTTCAAAGCCTGGCTGGTATTTCCTCTGCTTCATCATTGTTACACACAAAAGACGTGGAATCACTATCAGCACTTGTTTATTTGTGACCAGAGTAATTTACAGACTCAGCAAGAATTAAACCCCTTGTTATGATCACCAACGTCAGGACTGTTAATTCTAGCAGGTTAAACTCACCTTACAACAAAACATCCCACGGCTTTTCGGATCTGAATAGAAAGTGTATATTCACTGTGGTTTATGTTTAAAAACATATTCTTCTTGACAATCTGATTAAGTGTGGTTTAGTGCTAACAGAAAACACACAAAATCACCTCCAGTAGCTAAACAGGACTGGACAACCAAATCCACATATTTGGAAGACTGGACATCAAAATCTATATTTGTGAGACTGGACATCAAAAATAAAACCACTCTTTGGGAGCACCAATAACTTAAGATAAAAGATAAGTGAGCTCTACGAGGGCCATTCACTAAATTCTTTCACCACAGAGCTCCAGTACAACAGGCAATACAATAGTTCAGCGCCTTGGCAGACTGCAAAATCATTTAAAGAACAATGCACTTGCAAAATTCCAACAAGAATTGAACAAGTAATTCATTGCTGAATGGTTTGCACTTGTGACTAATGGCTACTCTTTAATGCTAAAATGAAGGTTGAGACTAGATCTGAAATACGCTCCTATATCAAAGCACTGTGTGCTTCTGGCCAAATATCATCACCCTGTGCCTTTTGGTTATTCAGAAGAAGATTTTTTAAGATTTCAACATATCTGACCCCTGTGACCTTGAATATTGCCAAAGGTTGTTCATTTGAACAAACTTGGGAGTCTTCCATCCGGGCATGCTACTGGCCAAATATCATTACATATGATCCTAATCCCTGGTAATAGATAAACCCCTCCCAGTGATCCCTCCAGGCTCCCCTGGTGTATTGTATAAAATATTTACCCTCATGTTTTTAAAGAATAACTTGGATGGAGACCAAGTTCCTTTTAGTAGCAAACTACACAGCTTTGTACACGTTTCATCACATCATATGTACACAAAATAATTTTATAAGAATATGCCAATTTTATGAGATTTCATCATGTATTGAGATGCCTAAGGTTGTCTGTGAAGCAGAGTCCTTAACTAGGTTAACAGAGTCTAGGAATTGGCAGGGTTTCGAAGTGTAGGTATTTTATTAGCAAATCAAAGGTCTATTGGTAAGGAGGAGTGTGAAGGCCAAGATTGAATTATTGTGGTTGGGAAGTAACCCAAATGAGGGCCTAACCAGATCTGTTGGAGACTTCTATCTTGATGTGTTATCTATGAAATAATGATGTAATAGGTTTTGGTCTTTTGTTTTAATAAGAAATCAACTTCAAAGCTAAAAAGAACTCAAGGCAAAAAACTGTCTGAGGAGTTGAGTACTACATAAGCCAGTTAAAGAGATGGGAAGCAACAGAGGTAATTAGTGATTGGTTACCTATCCTGCACACCTGAATCACACAGGTGCAAAATCAAGGTGTTCAAAAAAGATAAGAATGCATTTATTCATCTGATATTTCATGTAATTTCCTTTAATTATTATCTTACATTTTAAAAATATTCTATTTTTACTTTGTACTGAATTTCTTTACTTTAACAATCCCTGTCCAATGCACTGTGGTTTTTCCTATATACAGTAACCTCCCCTTAACTTCTGATTGGATATAACTAGCACATTAGGGCTCGTACAATTCCCAGTTTCAGCAATGTCATAACAATCTGAAGTCTAGGGTTCGAATCCCTGTCTGGCCCAGCAGAATACTTTACACGCAGAACACGTTTGTTGATTATATTTGGTTTATTTCATCTCCATTTTGTTTTCATTAATGTCCTTCATGGTATACTTTTGGGTTTTTTAAATGAGGTATCAAAGCTATAGTCAGGCAATAAAATTAAGTTTTGAATGCATAGTTTCATTTTCTGGCAGTGGCACAGGGATTCTTAGGATCATTGGGTACAGAGGCCAGAGGTTGTACCTGGCTCAAGTGTCTCTGGGAGGAAGTGGCGTCCACGCTTTGTGGTGTGATGGACCTGCCCACTACTGTGACTACATTACAAAGATAACTTCACTTTTCACTTTGTATACAAACTTAATCTGGCCATTTCCGCCTCCTTATGTCCATTCATCAAAACAAAATTGAGGTAGGTAGGTATGTACCTAAACACCGTCGCCCTGATCCACCGCTCTGATCCTACGCCACAGGTAAAAACTGACCTCTATGCTGGTCCTAATCAGCTGATTTGTAAGCCCTACTTGATACACAGACTTATCTATGTAAGCAAACTGGTCAGTTTGGCGGGACTGGACATACACATCAATTGACTGGTCATCCTTAATCCAGACTTATCTCCTCTCACACCTAAGGGGCTAGAAACATTCTAACTGAAATACCAGACCATATTTAAACTGACGATTGCAACAATAACGGTGATAACTTTGGACATCCTGCCCTTCAGGCTTGTCCAATCAGCCCTGCACTGACCGTGCTGACCACGGGATATGACCAGTACAGGTATTGTTTAGTTTTGTGCAATACACCTTACGACTGAATCAATGTGAGAGGATCAAGGATAGGTATATATGTAGATGGGGCTGGGGAACCTTTGGTGTTTGGGCACTAAGTCCAAAGACAGCGGGAGATCGTAGAGGAAAGCTGATTCCAAGTGTGTACACAGATAAAATATTACGATGTTTCAAGCTTCTAATATGACTTCAAGGCTGCCGAACTCTCCTATGTCTGAGGACGTGGGATGGACCCAGTAAATGTCAGGACAATGAAGTAATACATAATACACTTATCAACAAATACACAAAGCTGCCTCAGACAGATGAAATAAAGTGAAATTGTAAATTGAAATTTATAAGTTTCTTAATAAAATTGACCAGATGATTACTTCAAACAAAACGTGAAAGTTTAGATTAACAATGTAACCCGTTCTATACTTTACAAGGTCATAGCAGTAAGGTACTTCACCAATTAAAGTAGTAAAACATATCTACAGGCTAAATTTGCTAATATTATATCAGGTTATAGCAGTTATAGGAACAGAATAAGTCTACCACAGACAGATTAAAGAGGTTCCATTGTACATAGGTGTCAGTCACCACAGACATATTAAAGATGTTCCATTGTACACAGGTGTCAGTCACCAGACAGATTAAATAGCTTCCATTATACACAGGTGTCAGTCACCACAGACAGATTAAAGATGTTCCATTATACACATGTGTCAGTCACCACACATATTAAAGAGGTTCCATTGTACACAGGTGCCAGTCACCACAGACAGATTAAACAGGTTCCACTGTACACATGTGCCAGTCTACCACTGACAGATAAAAGAGGTACCACTGTGCACAGGTGTCCACAATGAAATAGCAATGACAAGAACTGTTGAAGGATGGACAATGGACAGACAACGAATGACTGACGACAGACAGGTCACAGCCTACGGGGGAAGGGCAGTTTCAATAGCCAACCATCAGATGATGGTTGGCTAAAATTTGAAAATTGATTTAATGATACATTAGCATAACAGCTCTTTGAATATCTGGGCATGTTATTATGTATCAGTGTGTAGTTTTTACCTTTATTTTTAGAGATCAAATGTTGAAGGTCAATTTTTACAGGAAATTTGTTTTCTATGGTGCTATGAGTGACCATCCTAAGTTTGTGAGGTGAGATAGTTATACTGGGTTCAACTTAGCACAGTGTAAACCCAATAACAGTAGTGTACTAATGATACCAGATATACACGTGGTCCCTCCGACCAATGTATATTACAGTGATATACACACATGGTCCCTCCCACTACTATATATACACCCAGACATGGTCCTTCCCTGTTATTACAGCACAAATTCCTATATTAAAAGCACTAGTTTGCCACAGAATAAGAGTGAAATTAAGATTCAGCACTCCCCCCCTAGGACCTTTTAACGGCAACCCCCTCCCCCCAAGCCCCAACAGTGCTGAGATCAACAGACCACATAATTTCTAAACCAGTCACCACTAAAATATTTTCAGTTGTAATCGAAAATTACTTTGTCCATAAAGTTGTCCACTTATAATCTAGCCATATGGACACTGTATAGGAGGACACTGTATAGTACAGACCTTACAAACCAACCACCCTATTACTGTGATACGTATGACGGGCCGCAATGGCCAAGTGGTTAAGGCTTTTGACAATCTGATACCAATATCCCTCCACCACTGGGTCGTGGGTTCGAGACCTATGTGGGGCAGTCACCAGGTACTGGCTAGTAGGTCGGTGGTTTTTCTCCGGAAACTCCGGCTTTTCTCCACACCCAAATACTGGCACATTCTTAAATAACCATAGCTGTTAATAGGACATAAAACACAAACAAACCAAACAAACCCAAATGATTCATATGAGCACTGGTCAAAACTGTAATGTTGACCACTACATGAAATGTATAATGTTGACCATTTCACACAGGTACAATGCTGACCAATTAGCACAGATACAATGCTGAACGATTAGCACAGGTACATATGTACACTGTTGACCAATGAGCACAGGTACAATGTTGACCAATTAGCACAGGTACAATGGTGAACAATTAGCACAGGTACAATGGTGACCAATTCGCACAGGTACAATGTTGACCAATTAGCACAGGTACAATGGTGAACAATTAGCACAGGTACAATGGTGACCAATTCACACAGGTACAATGGTGACCAATTAGCACAGGTACAATGCTGACCAATTAGCACAGGTGTAAATACTTTGTTTTATCCATCAGTGTTTCTATAAAGCTCTTCTGCCTTTAAAGACATCATTNCTGTTGACCTATTAGCACGGGTACAATGCTGACCAATTAGCACAGGTACAATGTTGACCAATTAGCACAGGTACACTGTTGACCAATTAGCACAGGTACAATGGTGACCAATTCGCACAGGTACAATGTTGACCAATTAGCACAGGTACAATGGTGAACAATTAGCACAGGTACAATGGTGACCAATTCACACAGGTACAATGGTGACCAATTAGCACAGGTACAATGCTGACCAATTAGCACAGGTGTAAATACTTTGTTTTATCCATCAGTGTTTCTATAAAGCTCTTCTGCCTTTAAAGACATCATTTTCACTCTATTTAGTAAAGTCGACTTATTTTCACACAGCTTACTTACCATAACTGTACCAAGAATCTCAGCCATTTAAGTACCTGTTTCTGCAACACTCCTTAGAATGCAGAATCCCTTAGTAGTCAATGAGTGACAGCCATATAGAGTTTTCCTTAGTGAGTATGCCGTGGAGTGATAGTTATCTAGTTTCCTTAGTGAGTATGCCGTGGAGTGATAGTTATCTAGTTTCCTTAGTGAGTATGCCGTGGAGTGATAGTTATCTAGTTTCCTTAGTGAGTATGCCGTGGAGTGATAGTTATCTAGTTTCCTTAGTGAGTATGCCGTGGAGTGATAGTTATCTAGTTTCCTTAGTGAGTATGCCGTGGAGTGATAGTTATCTAGTTTCCTTAGTGAGTATGCCGTGGAGTGATAGTTATCTAGTTTCCTTAGTGAGTATGCCGTGGAGTGATAGTTATCTAGTTTCCTTAGTGAGTATGCCGTGGAGTGATATTTATCTAGTTTCCTTAGTGAGTATGCCATGGAGTGATAGTTATCTAGTTTCCTTAGTGAGTATGCTGTGGAGTGATAGTTATCTAGTTTCCTTAGTGAGTATGCCGTGGAGTGAACTTTAAATCGGGGACTGCTTTAGTACATGTCCCATGTTGTGATCCTCTAACATCAGGATGAGGAAGATGGCAAATTAAGTAGAAATAATTTGGTGCTAATGAAAAAACGTAAAAAATTGAAGTGTGCTATATGTTTTTCTAGCATATCTGTTTTTCAAAAATTGCTGTTGTCATTCGACACCAGCCAAAATGATAAGAATAATTAAATAAATGAATTAGGTGGAGCCCTGCAGAGTAGCCATGTTGGAAAAGGCATCTAGTCCCTAACCCTACATATATCAGATAGTCAACATCAATGTTTTGTAAGAAGGGAAGATAAAACTGCCAACCTCTCTTCAATCCAGATGTCCTGGTCAACTACAATAAATTACCCAAAATCTCAGTTTTTTTCAAATCTATACATTCCCATGTTGAAGCTTTTATCACCTTTTCTAATCTTTATTGCAATTTATCCTAATTTTGAAAATAACTAAAACTGTAAGCCAAATGCTAACTAACCAGGTTCAAATCTCGCTTAGGGAACCAGCATTTTAAATCTGGGAACCATGGTTGCCTTAGACTTGGATGGGTGAGGGAACCAGGACTGCCTTAGACTTGGATAGGTGAGGGAACCAGGGCTGCCTTAGACTTGGATGGGTGAGGGAACCAGAGATCTGCTTTACTTGTCTGGGTGTATGTTTTGTTAACTTTGTAAAAAAAAAACTGACACCACTTTAAAATTGAGGAGGGCTTTTAAAACTTGATCACCTATTTTCATCTCTTTAATCCAAAATCTGTTACATATCGATCCTAGATGGATGTACAGATTTCTGGCCTCACAAACAGCTGATGAGTCTTACTATGTCGATTTGACTAGTGACATCAGACAAGTTTGCCCCGTCCTCAAATTCTTCCTGGCTTAGCTTCGTAAACTCTGAGGGGGTGGGTATGTCTTGCAGCATTGTCCAAGGCATGCACACCTAAATCCCCACCCTTGTCTGTTAACACATCCCCCTTCCAGTGTGGGACAAATCAGGTAGATATCTCTGTGTGTCACACAACAATCCTGGTGACTTATCTATTGGACATGAAGTTGAACCAGCGGAGATAATCTGATACGGAGAAGTAAGTCACACTAAGGTACCAAACCTAGCCTATATATTCTGTGATGTCAAATTTGTCGAATACCAAACCTAGCCTACATTCTGTGATGTCAAAGTGGTCTAATACCAAACCTAGCCTACATTCTGTGATGTCAAATTTGTCGAATACCAAACCTAGCCTACATTCTGTGATGTCGAAGTGGTCGAATACCAAACCTAGCCTACAATCTGTGATGTCAAAGTTGTCAAATACCAAACCTAGCCTACACTCTGTGATGTCAAAGTGGTCGAATACCAACCCTAGCCTACATTCTGTGATGTCAAAGTGGTCTAATACCAAACCTAGCCTACATTCTGTGATGTCACGGTGGTTGAATACCAAAACTAGCCTACAATCTGTGATGTCAAAGTGGTCGAATACCAAACCTAGACTACATTCTGTGATGTCAAAGTGGTCGAATACCAAACCTAGCGTACATTCTGTGATGTCACAGTGGTTGAATACCAAACCTAGCCTACAATCTGTGATGTCAAAGTGGCCGAATACCAAACCTAGCCTACATTCTGTGATGTCGAAGTGGTCGAATACCAAACCTAGCCTACAATCTGTGATGTCAAAGTGGTCTAATACCAAACCTAGCCTGCATTCTGTGATGTCAAAGTGGTCGAATACCAAACCTAGACTACATTCTGTGATGTCAAAGTGGTCGAATACCAAACCTAGCGTCATTCTGTGATGTCAAAGTGGTCGAATACCAAACCTAGCCGACATTCTGTGATGTCACAGTGGTCGAATACCAAACCTAGCCTACATTCTGTGAGGTCAAAGTGGTCTAATACCAAACCTAGCCTACATTCTGTGATGTCAAGGTGGTTGAATACCAAACCTAGCCTACATTCTGGGATGTCAAAGTGGTCGAATACCAAACCTAGCCTCCATTCTGTGATGTCAAAGTGGTCGAATACCAAACCTAGCCTCATTCTGTGATGTCAAAGTGGTCGAATACCAAACCTAGACTACATTCTGTGATGTCAAAGTGGTCGAATACCAAACCTAGACTACATTCTGTGATGTCAAAGTGGTCGAATACCAAACCTAGACTACATTCTGTGATGTCAAAGTGGTCGAATACCAAACCTAGCCTACATTCTGTGATGTCACAGTGGTCGAATACCAAACCTAGCCTACAATCTGTGATGTCAAAGTTGTCAAATACCAAACCTAGCCTACATTCTGTGATGTCAAAGTGGTCGAATCCCAAACCTGACGGAGCATACTTTTACAACAATGATCTAACTCACGCGTCAAAAAGTTAACAGTTAGATAAATACTTAAACTGGTCATTACAACTACCAAGGAGTATCAGTTTTCATTAATTTCTTGTCATCATATTTGTTATGTACTTAAATGTTTATTTATATCAATTAAAGAAAAAAAGATATGATATGAAAATGAAAAAACCGTCACACAACATAATGGATAAATCATGTTTAAATGAGTCAAAGCTTTCTGACGAGAGAAAATGGTGACAATTATGAGTTGTGTATTGACGGTATCAGTTACAAAATACTGTAATTGCCTGCTTTAGAGGACCTAAAGGACAGGTCCGATTAGGCCGTATCTTCTTACTAACCCACCTCACAATTAGGGAATTAGTGGAGTCAGGTGTTTAAATACACAAAGTAAGGACCTCACCAGACAAACTTAGCAAAATTACTTTCCACTTTTATGGGATTTAGTTTCAACATAAGTCAACACTTAAGTTCCTCAATTTATTTTTCTGTCCGTCACTGTGATGTTGATAAAATAACCGACAATTTTCTCTGTCACTGTGACGTCCATAAAATAACTGACAATTTTGTGATTATAATGTGTTTGTCACAACAATTCATTATTTGTTTTTGTCCAAATCTCATTCATCATAACAAAATTAGTTTTGCAGCATAAAAGCATGTAGGAGCATCATATTGGAAGACAAGAGCTCGACCAACCGGCACACCTTGAGAAAATCTTTCAGTAACTTTGGTTCAATCTCTTAATAACAAGACTGATGGAGCAACACTTCCTGATACTGCCTTTCGTTGCCATAGATACTGTCTAAAACCAGCATAATTCTACTAAATTATCAATAATATTAGATTTAAGAGGATTTAAAACTGGTGTAATTAACAAGAGTGATACCTAGAAGTAGGTAAGTACAGTAGAAAGTAGTGGCGTTAGTTTAAGTCAGTAGGTATACGAGTGTCAGTATCGGGCGTGATACCTAGAGGTAGGTAAGAGTCAGTAGGGATACGGGGGTCAGTATCGGGCGTAATACCTAGAGGGAGTAGAGGTAGGTAAGTACAGTAGAAAGTAGAGGCGTTAGTTTAAGTCAGCAGGTATACGAGTGTCAGTATCGGGCGTAATACCTTGAGGTAGGTAAGTACAGTAGATAGTAGTGGCGTAAGTAAGTTAGTAGGTATACGGGTGTCCGTATCCGGCGTGAAACCTAGAGGTAGGTAAGTACAGTAGATAGTAGTGGCGTAAGTAAATTAGCAGGTATACAGGTGTCAGTATCGGGCGTGATACCTAGAGGCAGGTAAGAGTCAGTAGGTATACGGGTGTCAGTATCGGGCGTGATACCTAGAGGAAGGTAAGAGTCAGTAGGTATATGGGTGTCAGTATCGGGCGTAATTCCTAGAGGTAATAGAGGTAGGTAAGTACAGTAGATAGTAGTGGCGGAAGTAAATTAGTAGGTATACGGGTGTCAGGATCGGGCGTGATACCTAGAGGAAGGTAAGAGTCAGTAGGTATATGGGTGTCAGTATCGGGCGTAATACCTAGAGGTAGGTAAGTACAGTAGATAGTAGTGGCGTTAGTTTAAGTCAGTAGGTATACAGGTGTCAGTATCGGGGGTGTCCTCGTACATGGCATCGGATTATTCTGTCTGATAAAATGCAGTGCAGACAGCACCTGTTTTGTGACGGGATCAGGGTGGTACCCTGAGGAGGGTGGGACTGGTACCCTGAGTCCCCCTCCTACTGATCCTCTGCCCCGAGGGTCGTGTGACTGCATAACAGTATTCCATCTCTCGGACAATGGTACACATTGTGATTACAGCAATACACATGGACAGGCCACACAATCACAGGCTAGATATATGGATACAACCTTCACCTGTTATTCCATTAAACAAGTGTAACCTATATCATTATGAAAATATCAAATACATTCAATACTGTAATGCTGGCTTTTCTATTATTCCTCGGCCTGCCATGAAGACAACGGGACCAGTGGGTGTTGAAGATATACAGATCTATCTGTTGTCTGTGCTACCATTGAGTATATGTAAATCGTATATCCTATAGCATTACACAGGTCAGCTTTCAATACATCTCCGGCCTCTGGTGACAGTACATCAGATTGGAAGTCCATATTACATATGATCAGGTTCATCAATCACTTAAACAACCTCCAGACATGTCTATACCTCAAGTACAGGTCAAATCAGTTCGCTGCCAGTGTGTGACCCTGGCCAGTAGTCTGTACTATCTCATCTGACCCCCCCCCCCCCCCCCCCCCCCCCCCCCCCCCCTCCCCCTCCTACTGATCCTCTACTAACATCCCACCTCTGTCTCTATAGTGATACCTATTCCAGCCATTCCCTCCTTCTGCACCTCACAACTTTAACTCATTCTCACCCCTGAAGACACATTTGAATTCTTCCAATTCAAAGGTTGGAATAGTTCATTATGAAATTACAGGGGTAAATGAGTTGATTCTATTTGCAACCTATTGCTCCCATCCCACCATCACCCTCAGGGTGTGCACCCTCACCCTAATCCTATATCATCATAACTCTTGTCCCATCCTCCAGTTCATTTTCAATGTTTCTTTATAAATTAAAAATTCTGGAGATGTGGACCAGTCTTATAATTTCATCACACACATTTTTATGTTTACATTACCAAAATTACATGTAAGTAATCAGTTTTAATCATTGTAAAAATGTCTTACATTTAAATTTTCCCTTTAAACATCATTAAGTTAAATACTCCAGTTACGAATTCATCAGAACAACATATGTCTCCAAATTTTATTTCTGTTTTACATATATATCTTACGTCCCTTAATGCAATATCTTCACATACATACTTATACATGTTGTGTCCCTCAGCATTAATTGAATCGTGTCGGTGTTTTAATTTAGGACTGGAGTTTTACAGCGTGTTGTCCCTTGTCAGGCCTGATTTCATTCAAATGAACATAACTTTATATGTGCAACACTTTAACACCAATTACATCACCAAAGTAGGGCGGGATTGTCAGAAAAAACATAACGATCACAGAAAGTAAATTTCTTTCTAGTACATGTACCATCAATATGTTTTCTGATAACATTATGGGTCTCAGTAACGCTCATACTTGGTGAAGTAATATTGGTGTGGAGGACATGTTTGAGGAATAACTGGGCTTTTTCTTTATCTGGCAGCACTGGGCACTAGATATCTGCACGTAATTAGTCGAAGCCTCGGTAGACTCTTGTAGAAGGTAAAGTATTGTATTCAGTTTGTCGAATATATCTTTTTCTAAACCGTATGTGCTTGTGAAAATCAATATTACGCATAAATAAACTCAAAATCTGAATTTTAACTGTCGCAAGAAATAATTTCATTTCTTCCCATCTTGTCTGATGTGTCAGAAAATGTGAAGTACTATTTACTATTATTTCTGTCTGTCAATCAATAATTCGAAATATGCATTGATTTGTACTGCAGGTACAGTTCTAATTACGGGCAGGTATCCACTTTTTTTAACACAACAGAGGACGAAGTGTGTCCAGACGTTGACCAATGATGATCGCCTGCCAGTGAATAACTATACAGCTTCCTCAGGTCGGAGCCAAATAACAGCTAGTGTCTCTGTGATCTGTCACTATATACAACTGTCCTCAGGTCGGAGCCAAATAACAGCTAGTGTCTCTGTGATCTGTAACTATACAACTGTCCTCAGGTCGGAGCCAAATAACAGCTAGTGTCTCTGAGATCTGTAACTATACAGCGGTCCTCAGGTCGGAGCCAAATAACAGCTAGTGTCTCTGTGATCCTGTCACTATACAACTGTCCTCAGGTCGGAGCCAAATAACAGCTAGTGTCTGTGTGATCTGTAACTATATACAACTGTCCTCAGGTCAGAGCCAAATAACAGTGTCTCTGTGATCTGTAACTTTACAGCGGTCCTCAGGTCAGATTTCATTAACAGTTAAATATGTTACTCGCGTGCATAAACGATTCAAAAAGTGTCTATACTAGTTGGCAGAAGGTGTTGTGCAGTTGACTTTGCAAGGCTTCACATTAATTTTATTTAAACAGGGTCAGGTGGAAATTGCTGGCACGTACTGAGTACCTTATGGTACCGTGATTAACAGAGACGATTTAATCGAGTCCGAAGAACAGAATTGATTATATCTGCTAACCTCATGTAAACAAACAGAGTTAAGCGAGGAGGCATGTGACACGCCCACTGGTCCTGAGGTGCTATATGCAAAGCGCCCTTGGAAAGAGACCCTCCAAATAGCAGGACAATGCTGACAATGCTGAGTATATACAAGGCAAGTTAAAGGGGCCGCCAATGAAAACCACAGCAGAATGGGAACACATACAGATCCCTTGGTGTCTACTTTTATATTTTTGTTATACTAACAGATAAAACCTACTTGAACCACATGAATAATTTTTTGAACAGCTAGCTGTCTGTGGAAAGTGTGTTGCGGAATGGTGAGTTATAGCCACAACGAGACCAAATTATAGGCTAATGTGTTTACCCTGTCCCCCACCGATAGTGTGTCCAGAGTGAGCAGAGTTCTCACAGGGTACACCCTCGTTATCCTCCCATATTCTACAGTGCTACCCTCCTCGCTAGCTATCTACCCACTCAAACACACTATAAATCATCCGACATGCAGCTGACAACTTATAAAAGATATGGAAATCAGATCTAAAAATTAACAAAAATGGTCAATTCTTCTTTCCACCTCACAAAACGGTTTTTAATGTGACATCTATTCATTTGTGTGTGTATTTCAATCAGAATGAACGGAAGGTTAAAGGTCATTATTGGACTCTTTCCCATGAACAAAATAACTTTTACCTCAAAAGAAAATTCATAGAGAGCGTAATTATTTGAACATGGTGTTCCTAATCTTGAATTTATACAAAAGAAATATCCATTTGTAATTTCAGGAAAAACCAAAATCTGATGTGTATTGCAAAAGAAACTTTGTTCTGTTGCATTATGAACCTATATGTTGTAGAATGCTAAAATGTTTGATTTTATAACAGACAAGAACAAACGACTTTGAGATAACAATTTTATTGGAGACAAATCTGTTCCAATCAGTGTCGCATAGATCCAGAGCAGACCAGACAAGTCCGGACACAGGATGTTACATCAGCAGGTGTTTTTTTTCTGGACCAGTTTGCCCGGCCATGCAGGTGAGACAAAGCTGATTAATCAGGTGTTGCCAAAGGCAGAAAGGTGATGCGTGCGTTAACTATTGGAATTAAAGCCAGGTATACTATCAGATTAAAGTCTCACAACAATGGAATTAGAGCTGGACTAAAACCAGCGGAGGATGAAAGATAAACAGCAGTAGATCTACCCAAGACACATACCTCCCACTGTCACTTATAAAAGTATACACCAGTGCCAAATATCTCCTAAGATTAATGTTTAAATATGATTGGCAGGTTGTATCAGCAGAAATGACAATTCAAAATTGGTAGGTATTTTGCATACCAGACACATGTTAGTTCAACATATTGAGTTTTGCTTATGTTGGTATTTTTTACCTGAGTAAACATTAAGGCAATACACAGCCGGACAGGTAACAAACAGACCATTGTTTGGCTTTCGGATGTTGCTCACATATCCCTGGGTCCGTGTGTAACCTTATACCCCTACAACCCCACCAGATGTCTTATCAGGCCAAATTAAACTATTAAAAAGTTAAAATCCAACTATATCTACCTGTTCAGGTTCAACTTGAGGTAGCACCTCCACGTATCAAAGCCCCGTACTTGTCACCCGAATTAGCACAACAGAAACAATGCTATCGATGTCTGCACGATATACGTGCACCAAATAGGTTAGAATGACAGTGGGAACCGTACCCCCTCCAGATGTGACGGTCTTGTTACCCGATTGGTTTTATCAGCCCTTTGTAGATGATCTGATTTGATTTTATCAGGAACTGTACCCTTCATGGAGGTGCTAGACCTATAATGGTAAACCTAAACATTCCTGTAGCCAGCAAACCTGAGAGACCCTTTCTAACATTCCACTTGTGTAATGTAAGCAGTTTTTATACAACAGTCTAAACATGTCTCCTGGTGATATCATTTTTTGCTGAGAAATTGAGTGTAAAATATAAACCATTAATTGAAAAAATATTTGCAGTGGATGATAAGATCAACTGGTATTGAAAACGGATTAGATCGGGAAAACGATAATGATCCGAGCTCTCCTGGACTATGATAAAATCGGATACTACCCAGATCCAGTATTGCCAGCCCTAAATGTGTGAATAGGACGCAGCCCCAGCAAAAGGCTTGATAGGAAGATGACTTCAGGCCTATTGAGTACAAACGACGAAGTGACTGATGAGAAAAAATGAATTTATGACAATATTTCAATGAGTAAAGATAAAAAAGAAGTTAATAAATAAAAAGTATCCACACATGAAGAGATAGTTTTTATCAAATTTCTCAACTGAGCATATGAACCTTCTTCTTATTTCAAAAGAAACAGACAGATGACAGAGAAGACGAGCAACCTCACACAAACTGATCATCCATTTTGTTGTTTGTTTGTGTTTTACATCCTATTAACAGCTATGGTCATTTCAAAGTTTTTGTGGTGGAGGAAAGCCGGAGTTTCCGGAGAAAAAACGCCGGCCAATGGCCAGTACCTGACGACTGCCCCACGTTACATAGGTCTCGAACCCGCGAACCAGTGGTGGAGGGCTAGTGGTAGCAGAATGTCAGACGCCTTAACCACTTGGCCATTAGCGGCCCTTTCTGATCATCCAACAACACATATGAATGAAGAAGGTGAAAGAAATGACAATGAGTTAAAGAGGAATTATTTACAAAAGGAGAGATGGAGAAACAGACACAAATAAAACATAAACACACCGTGATGTTGTACTGATGCCACAGTTATATCCCTAACACGATACGTCATCCTCTCATTAAAATGAATCGGCAAGCCCCAACGCCTCTCAAACCAGAAACAGATCTAGATCACACAAACTATGCTACAAATGTGTATAAAGTATAAAAAAACAGCTACTTGACACATATTTAAATACCTACCAGACAGAGATCTAATTTATAAATCATCCCGAATTCAATGAATTCACCAAACATGACATCATCTGCAAATTTTTAGTGAAAATTATAAGAGATTGCTAAAATTTCATAAGGGTGACTCGTAGTTCCTGAAGAATTTTGTATGAATATGCATACAAAGAGTAATACAGTGCTCAAAAGAGACACACAATACAGTTGTATGGTGCGAATTACAAAAAAAGGCTGAACAGTTATGAGCTATTATTATCTTTATGTAAAGTAAAGCTGTGGAAGTTTTTTTTATACAACAGATGTGATGGGTGAAGGTCACACCTGTCAGGCTTCCTAGACCTCAGTCCACGTCCCCCTCCCCAGGTACCCTCCTCTATGTCCCTTCCCCCTCCCCAGGTCCCCTCCTCTATGTCCCGTCCCCCTCCCCAGGTACCCTCCTCTATGTACCTTCCCCCTCCCCAGGTACCCCCCTCTATGTCCCTTCCCCCTCCCCAGGTCCCCTCCTCTATGTCCCGTCCCCCTCCCCAGGTACCCTCCTCTATGTCCACGTCCCCCTCCCCAGGTACCCTCCTCTATGTACCTTCCCCCTCCCCAGGTACCCCCCTCTATGTCCACGTCCCCCTCCCCAGGTACCCTCCTCTATGTCCACGTCCCCCTCCCCAGGTACCCTCCTCTATGTCCTTTCCCCCTCCCCAGGTACCCTCCTCTATGTACCTTCCCCCTCCCCAGGTACCCCCCTCTATGTCCACGTCCCCCTCCCCCCGTACCCTCCTCTATGTCCCTTCCCCCTCCCCAGGGACCCTCCTCTATGTCCCCTCCCCCTCCCCGGGAACCCTCCTCTATGTCCACGTCCCCCTTCCCAATAACCCTCCTCCATGTCCACGTCCCACTCCCCAGGCACCCTCCTCTATGTCCCGTCCCCCTCCCCAGGTACCCTCCTCTATGTCCCCTCCTCTCCCCAGGTACCCCCCTCTATGTCCCTTCCCCCTCCCCAGGTACCCTCCTCTATGTCCCGTCCCCCTCCCCAGGTACCCTCCTCTATGTACCTTCCCCCTCCCCAGGTACCCCCCTCTATGTCCACGTCCCCCTCCCCAGGTACCCTCCTCTATGTACCTTCCCCCTCCCCAGGTACCCCCCTCTATGTCCCTTCCCCCTCCCCAGGGACCCTCCTCTATGTCCCCTCCCCCTCCCCAGGAACCCCCCTCTATGTCCACGTCCCCCTCCCCCCGTACCCTCCTCTATGTCCCTTCCCCCTCCCCCGGTACCCTCCTCTATGTCCCCTCCCCCTCCCCAGGTCCCCTCCTCTATGTCCCGTCCCCCTCCCCAGGTACCCTCCTCTATGTCCACCTCCCCCTCCCCAGGTACCCTCCTCTATGTACCTTCCCCCTCCCCAGGTACCCCCCTCTATGTCCACGTCCCCCTCCCCCCGTACCCTCCTCTATGTCCCTTCCCCCTCCCCAGGTACCCTCCTCTATGTCCCCTCCCCCTCCCCGGGTACCCTCCTCTATGTCCATGTCCCCCTCCCCAATAACCCTCCTCCATGTCCACGTCCCACTCCCCAGGTACCCTCCTCTATGTCCCGTCCTCCTCCCCAGGTACCCTCCTCTATGTCCCCTCCCCCTCCCCAGGAACCCCCCTCTATGTCCACGTCCCCCTCCCCTGGTACCCTCCTCTATGTCCCCTC
>NW_018406560.1:258157-271560 GCF_002113885.1 Mizuhopecten yessoensis | reverse complement strand
CCCCCCCCCCCCCAAAACCCCCCCCCCCCCCCCCCCCCCCACACACTTTCCAAATTATTTCCCCTTTTATTCTATTCTATTTTCTGTCCCCTACCACACACCACACACACACATATCCCCCTCCCCCTCCCTTATCCCCTTTTATTCCTCCCACTGCCTCACCCCCCAGATACTAACACCGTCTGGTTCCAGATTAGTAACACTGAACCAGGTCAGTATAGGGGAAACTTTCCCAGACTTTTTGAGAAGTTGTGTTGCCTACATTTATTACAGGGAGTATGCAGCTTGTGACTTCAGGAGTGCATAAAACCGTTTTAATGGTTGTGAGGGGCCACAGTGAGGCGCCCCTCCCCTTCTCTCATATCCTCCCCGATAGCAACCCCTATTACAGATAAACTCTTCATGTCTATCCTCCGTTTAAATCTAATTATCGTCTGTTGAGCATGACAAGTATTTCTAAATTTGCAGTATTAATAAATGGGTTGTGCCTGTGTATTCTATATGCGGCGTTTGGGGAAGAAAGGAGTCTCTTGTTCTGTGTAGGTAGGTAGGAGTAATGCGCTGACCTTGTCTTTTTCATTTTAATTACCCGGTCACATTTAATGCTCAATACAAAACAACTTGCATGTCATCTAGAAATAAATCAGCACACTATTTCACCTGACTTCACAGAGCTTGTCCCTGCCCAGGTGACGGTACAATGTGTACTATGACGCCTTGTCACAGGTCAGCAGCAGTACCTATATGTAGACTGATGCCTTGTCACAGGTCAGCAGCAGTACCTATATGTAGACTACTGCAGGTATCGTAAAGGTGATTCTTCACTCGTTAATAATATATTGATATGTTCCTGTTGTTATTGGTATTTACCTGTCTATACAGGTATATCATACAATTTACCTGTTTATAAAGGTATAGTATTTACCTGTCTATACAGGTATATCATACAATTTACCTGTTTATAAAGGTATAGTATTTACCTGTCTATACAGGAATATCATTAACCTACCTTTACAATATCTCATACAATTTACCTGTTTATAAAGGTATAGTATTTACCTGTCTATACAGGTATATCATTAACCTACCTTTACAATATCTCATACAATTTACCTGTTTATAAAGGTATGGTATTTACCTGTCTATACAGGTATATCATTAACCTACCTTTACAATACCTCATACAATTTACCTGTTTATAAAGGTATAGTATTTACCTGTCTAAACAGAAATATCATTATACTACATACAATTTAGCTGTTTTTATATAATAAATAATGTTCTAATGCTCATTAGAATAACTTTCATACTTGTTGGATAATGAATTAATATTGGTATTGCTTTTAAATTTGTTGATATCTCTACTATATCTTATTTATTGCAAACCCCCACCATTGTTTTGATGAGTTTTGTATTATTTAATAGAAGACTTGAAAACATACATGGTGTTCGTTTTCCTCAAAATGTGGTAAAAAATGCTAATTATTGAAGAAATGATGTTGGGCCTTGATGCTGCGAAAAAAAATCCCTACTTAAAATCCAATCTCTACATTTTTTCCAAAAACATCACATGTAGGATAAGTTTATAATGTTGTTTAGGCGATAGTGTTTATGTAGCTGATAATGTTGTCTAATTTATTTTATTGTATACCGTTTGGTTCTGCTTTCCTGTGATTGGCAGAAACATGGCTCAGAGATTTGTATAAAATACGTTTATGACCTTCGACTCTGATGAAGACCTGTGGTGAAGTCAACAATACAGTCCTGTTACCTAGACTGAAAACTGCAACATAGAATTTAAGATTGAATGACATTTTCACCAATTGGAAAGCTGAGGGTCAAATCATCAGACGGTAAACAACAGCAGACAGTACTGTAGAAATGTCTAATTGTTGGGATTGTCTCCAGTAGACAAATCTGTATGTCGCAAGGACATGCTGTCAATAAATGTATTATATGGCATATTTAACTCATTCACCCTTGAAGACACATTTGAACTCTTCCAATTCAAAGGTTGGATTAGTCCATTATAAAATTTCAGGGGTGAATGAGTTAATACAGGACTTTCCCATTTTGCACAACAAACTGTACTGTCCAATACCCTCTGTCCACTTAGAATCTACATTTCAGTCTTATTTAAGGTACAGTAACCTCTCTCTGCACCTTGGACAGAAGAGAAGGTCTAAATATGCTTTTAAATTGTTAAAAGTTACCTTAAAAAATCCTTGAAAAGAGGAAATGTGTAAAACGATGGTAAATTGACGTGCACGACTGAAGTGTCTGACGATCGGGTCTTTGAGTGCGTTGGTGTTATCTGTTGGAGTCAATATAACAACCACAATGAAGCTAATAGAGAAATTCTGCTTTCTCTGCTAACTCAGCCTCCATTTTTTATTCCACTTCATTCAATTTAATTGCCAGCAAGTGTCCTTCCCTATTGAGGAGACTGTTGATGGCCGCATTTCCCGGGAACAGTCGCAAGGGTGTTAGAACCCAATACCTCCACTAGCCCTCAGCTGCTTGCTTTGGTGTTGTTAGGGAAAATAATTTGTTTCTCCCATATATTCTCGCATTCACTCAGAATTGTAAATGCTTTTGCACCATAACATGTTAAAAAAGCTGTAATTCTATTATTAGATGATAAGAAAGTTGAGTCGATAAAGCTACTGTCTTCTCTAAAGTGTCGACCTGGGACGCCATATAATTATCTATCAATTGTGTTTGCTGGAGCAAAGCTGGAGTCTACATCTCGTGTCTGCAGGCAAATTGTTAGACTCTTCTATCTCAGTCTCCCTCACAAATCTTCATGCCTCTCTTTCACCTCTCACGCTTTATCATGCCTCTCTCTCTCTCTCATCTCTGATACTCTCTCACACTTCTCTCACCTCTCACACTTTCTCATGCCTCTCTCTCTCTCTCATCTCTGACACTCTCTCCCACTTCTCTCACCTCTCACACTTTCTCATGCCTGCTCCCTCTCTCATCTCTGACACTCTCTCACACTTCCCTCACCTCTCACACTCTCTCATGCCTCTCTCTCTCTCTCATCTCCGATACTCTCTCACACTTCTCTCACCTCTCACACTCTCTCATGCCTCTCACTCACACTCTCTCATGCCTATCTTACCTCTCACTCTATCATGCCTATTTCACACTTGCATTCTCATCTCTCAATGACTTTTAGACCCCTTTTTCTCACACACACAAACGTTATGTACCTGACCAACACACACACTCACTTTTTCTCTCTCTCTTTTTGAGACTCTAAATGATTCCGCTTTTATGCAATGTATCAGGGTATATCTAGTTCTCTGGTAAAACTCTGGTAAAACTCAACAATAAGAATATCAGCACAGGAATGACTATTTAGGATTAAAATATTAATAATTAAACTCAAAAATATCTGTAAGACATGAATGTCCGGGTTCTGATTCAAATCAGTATCACTGTCTTTAACAAACTTCCATCAATGGTAAATAGTGCCCATGGCCTTGATCTTCGAAACCAGAAATATGGTCTTGTTCAATGTATTCTCATACTTGACCTTAACATTGATCCGAATCTGTTAAGAAATGAAGTCCCCAGATCAATGACACAAACCTGGAACAGAACATGATGGGCTGGACATGTATAACACTATATATCATCCCTCCATGGTGAGGGAGCATGAACATGTGCTTGAGTTGTATTGTGTGGTATTTTTGAAAGAAAATTTTAATAAAATACCTAGTTATGTAATTAATCCTGCATGTTTTCTACCTTTATGTATAACTGGATTTAGCTTAAATCCCTTAGAAAAAACAACTTTACAAGCACCTGCAGACTATAACTTTTACTGAACACAGGACCTCCAGTTTTAATCTCTGTGATATTCAGCCGAGATTCAACAACCCATGACTTGGCAGTTAAATGTGCTAAACCACCAATCCCTCCTCTAATGCCACATTCATTCCAGGAACCAAACTTAGAAAGGGGTCTCCCTGTCCCTAACTCGTTACTCATCACCTCAAAGACACAACTCAACTAAGTTACTTACCCATCAACTCAACACTCAACAAATACACACTGGGCTAGACAAGGCTCACCCTAGTCAGTATACAGTTTAGGTTTTTTGGGAGCTCCACAGAGTGTATAGCACACAAATCTTCTCTTCGCCTGTTACAAAATCAATACATTGTGTGTGTGGGTTATCTCCCCTTGGTCTACAGCAGACAGTGTCCAGTGCATGTATACCTATACAGCAGCACACTTGTAAAGCTTGAATCCTTGAGGAGAAATCAATAGCTAGGAGCCAGATCAAAGGCGTGTAGTATATATGAGCATTACATGATGTCAAACACAGGAGGATGTGTACACATAGCATGCTCCACAAGACAGGCACACATGAATAGGATCAAAATAAAACACAGTTAGCAGTGGTAGAAATTTTATGATGGAGAACAAAGCTTTGTTTTAACATAACACATTTCATGTCTGAGTTAGGTAAACACTGTTTGCTAAATCACAAATCATCATCCGGTATCAAAAATTGCCTAAGCCGTTATATACAGAGAAACTGCAACATTTACAGCATCTTATCACAGAAATATTATACGGAAACACTGTTACATCTACAAGGATTTATCACAGAAATGTTATACAGAAACACTTTTACATCTACAGGGATTTATCACAAAAATACACTACAGAGAAACTGTTATATCTAAAGGAACTTATCACAGAAATACGCTACAGAGAAACTGTTATATCTAAAGGAACTTATCACAGAAATACGCTACAGAGAAACTGTTATTTCTAACGGAACTTATCACAGAAATACGCTACAGAGAAACTGTTATATCTAAAGGAACTTATCACAGAAATACGCTACAGAGAAACTGTTATATCTAAAGGAACTTATCACAGAAATACGCTACAGAGAAACTGTTATATCTAAAGGAACTTATCACAGAAATACGCTACAGAGAAACTGTTATATCTAAAGGAACTTATCACAGAAATACGCTACAGAGAAACTGTTATATCTAAAGGAACTTATCACAGAAATACGCTACAGAGAAACTGTTATATCTAAAGGAACTTATCACAGAAATACGCTACAGAGAAACTGTTATATCTAAAGGAACTTATCACAGAAATACGCTACAGAGAAACTGTTATATCTAAAGGAACTTATCACAAAAATACGCTACAGAGAAACTGTTATATCTAAAGGAACTTATCACAGAAATACGCTACAGAGAAACTGTTATATCTAAAGGAACTTATCACAAAAATACGCTACAGAGAAACTGTTATATCTAAAGGAACTTATCACAGAAATACGCTACAGAGAAACTGTTATATCTAAAGGAACTTATCACAAAAATACGCTACAGAGAAACTGTTATATCTAAAGGAACTTATCACAGAAATACGCTACAGAGAAACTGTTATATCTAAAGGAACTTATCACAAAAATACGCTACAGAGAAACTGTTATATCTAAAGGAACTTATCACAGAAATACGCTACAGAGAAACTGTTATATCTAAAGGAACTTATCACAAAAATACGCTACAGAGAAACTGTTATATCTAAAGGAACTTATCACAGAAATACGCTACAGAGAAACTGTTATATCTAAAGGAACTTATCACAGAAATACGCTACAGAGAAACTGTTATATCTAAAGGAACTTATCACAGAAATACGCTACAGAGAAACTGTTATATCTAAAGGAACTTATCACAGAAATACGCTACAGAGAAACTGTTATATCTAAAGGAACTTATCACAGAAATACGCTACAGAGAAACTGTTATATCTAAAGGAACTTATCACAGAAATACGCTACAGAGAAACTGTTATATCTAAAGGAACTTATCACAGAAATACGCTACAGAGAAACTGTTATATCTAAAGGAACTTATCACAGAAATACGCTACAGAGAAACTGTTATATCTAAAGGAACTTATCACAGAAATACGCTACAGAGAAACTGTTATATCTAAAGGAACTTATCACAGAAATACGCTACAGAGAAACTGTTATATCTAAAGGAACTTATCACAGAAATACGCTACAGAGAAACTGTTATATCTAAAGGAACTTATCACAAAAATACGCTACAGAGAAACTGTTATATCTAAAGGAACTTATCACAGAAATACGCTACAGAGAAACTGTTATATCTAAAGGAACTTATCACAGAAATACGCTACAGAGAAACTGTTATATCTAAAGGAACTTATCACAGAAATACGCTACAGAGAAACTGTTATATCTAAAGGAACTTATCACAGAAATACGCTACAGAGAAACTGTTATATCTAAAGGAACTTATCACAAAAATACGCTACAGAGAAACTGTTATATCTAAAGGAACTTATCACAGAAATACGCTACAGAGAAACTGTTATATCTAAAGGAACTTATCACAGAAATACGCTACAGAGAAACTGTTATATCTAAAGGAACTTATCACAGAAATACGCTACAGAGAAACTGTTATATCTAAAGGAACTTATCACAGAAATACGCTACAGAGAAACTGTTATATCTAAAGGAACTTATCACAGAAATACGCTACAGAGAAACTGTTATATCTAAAGGAACTTATCACAGAAATACGCTACAGAGAAACTGTTATATCTAAAGGAACTTATCACAGAAATACGCTACAGAGAAACTGTTATATCTAAAGGAACTTATCACAGAAATACGCTACAGAGAAACTGTTATATCTAAAGGGATTTATCACAAAAATACGCTACAGAGAAACTGTTATATCTAAAGGAACTTATCACAGAAATACGCTACAGAAAAACTGTTATATCTAAAGGGATTTATCACAAAAATATGCTACAGAGAAACTGTTATATCTAAAGGAACTTATCACAGAAATACGCTACAGAGAAACTGTTATATCTAAAGGGATTTATCACAAAAATACGTTACAGAGAAACTGTTATATCTAAAGGGATTTATCACAGAAATATGGGATTTATCACAAAAATATGCTACAGAGAAACTGTTATATCAAAAGGAACTTATCACAGAAATACGCTACAGAGAAACTGTTATATCTAAAGGGATTTATCACAGAAATACGCTACAGAGAAACTGTTATATCTTAATGAATTTATCACAAAAATACACTACAGAGAAACTGTTATATCTTAAGGAATTTATCACAGAAATACGCTACAGATAGCGATAAATAGCTACATCCCAAAGTTACAGGAATATTGACATCTTAGAGTTACAGGAATAATTAGATACATATCCCATAATTACAGGAAACAGTTACACTGTATAGTTACCAAGGACACGGAAGGTAAATGATGCTTTACCAAGAGTTGTGTATGCTGTTTATTTCATTGCACAGGATGAAAAAAATCAGACATATGTCTCATTAGAATTTGTATAATTATCTTGTAAGAGAATTAATTATGTAACCTATTATTATCATGATTTATAGTAGCTTGTTTGAATTGCAAATTGGGCCGACAGTACATGTTTTACATAGGCAATATCATTGAAATGTCCTGATGGGTTATACATACATGCTAATTGTCATGCATCTGCAAAGTCGTGATCAACCTTTCAGAAAGATTAAAGGTTAGGAATGAACTTCTAATGACTATTTATCACATAATGTTCTGTGTTATCCAGTGACTATGTACCCATGTCATATTTGATTTTGCGTATTAACCCATGTAATATGACCTATCAGCCCTGTGATTGCTTGTAAGTTTCAATTGTGATGTCATGCCTAGGACAAGTACATGACGTCACAGATTTTACGCACTGGAGTCAAAATGGCAGCTTTTTACATTTCAAGGTGGCATGAAAATTGTTGTTTTACCCGAATAAATGCCACAAATCTTGATTATGTGATAAAAAGGATCTTTCACTCGTTCCATTTTGTATGAAATTTATGAAACTCGTAACAAATTTTTCATTTTACTTTGATTGTCAGAGGCTCGGTAAATTGAAAAATTCTAAGACCCATTTCATAAATTTCATATGAAATGGAAGCTCATGTAAGATCCTATATATATGTGACACATGCAAGATAGATTCTCCCCACAAATATGCTGATATGCCTGATAACCTGTTTACTGTAAAGAAACCTGACTTACGCTGTTTAGCAATAGGTCTCATTGATGTGGTACATACCCATCACTTTCTTCCTCAATTAAAGTGACCTATCATCAACCAAATATTTTAATAACAAATACTCATATTTGACCTCTGAATTTTTACCTTTTCAAGTTGAACTCTATCAAATCTCTCGCACATTCTAGACAAACGGGTCAGATTGGAGTCGGAGTGAAGTCTTTGAAACAGTCTATGTGTAGGTTGAGAACGATATATTGATATAGTCTCCGTAGGACCAATTATTGTTCCTTGATAGACTATCAAGGACCATTGACGTTAAATTCCCTCTCACAGATGGTAGATAATCACCTCATTCAGGTTTAATTACCAGGAAAAAACAGTAAGACACAACTTGAATAACCGCTCTGTTTAATCTTTTCCTTGTCATCTGTTTAATTTGTTTTGAATTTATTAAATTGATTTATCATCTATTCGGCACATTATTTATGCTATAACGTTACATAATACATAATGTGATAGCTATTTGAAGAGAAATATATCCAATAAAAAAATGTGGGGAAAATTACAGGTAAGCATTTGATTACACAGTAGATTACAGGTAATTCTGACCCTGCACCTTTAGATTACATATAGACTGCGAACTCGTCTACATGTTTGCTCTCTATAAGATAGACAGTCAACCCCAAAAAAATGGGTAATTTATTTTATGATTATTGTCATAAAACATGACAAGTTTTTTAGGAGTATCCTGTTATTAAGGAGAACTCTGGCCTATCAATGTACACAGACAGGGATGAACTTGTACAAGGTGTTGGGGTAATGGTGTCAGGAGACAACACACACTCGTGATCAGCTATAGAGAGAATGTCTCTCACAACACACAACACATGTATACAGCCAGAAAATCAATGCTCCTTCAAATACTCAAGACCCAATATTTCATAATTACAGAATAAACTTAATTTACATTAATACAAATGCTGGTGGTGTGTTGCGAGCAATACACAATCTCAGTGTTGAACAAATACCATCTGGGTGTATCTAAAGCTTGTAAAGTTACAATCTGGGTGTATCTCAGTCATGTAAAGATACAATCTGGGTGTATCTCAGTCATGTAAAGATATAATCTGAGTGTATCTCAGTCTTGTACAAATACAATCTAGGTGTATCTAAAGCTTGTACAGATACAATATGGGTGTATCTAAATCTTGTAAAGATACAATCTGTGTGTGTCTGAAGCTTGTACAGATACAATCTGGGTGTATCTCAAGCTTGTATAGATACAATCTGGGTGTATCTAAAGCTTGTACAGATACAATCTAGGTGTATCTAAAGCTTGTACAGATACAATCTATGTGTATCTAAAGCTTGTACAGATACAATCTAGGTGCATCTAAAGCTTGTATAGATACAATCTGTGTGTATCTAAAGCTTGTACAGATACAATCTTGGTGTATCTAAAGCTTGTACAGATACAATCTAGGTGTATCAAAAGCTTGTACAGATACAATATGGGTGTATCTAAATCTTGTAAAGATACAATCTATGTGTATCTAATGCTTGTACAGATACAATCTATGTGTATCTAAAGCTTGTACAGATACAATCTTGGTGTATCTAAAGCTTGTACAGATACAATCTATGTGTATCTAAAGCTTGTACAGATACAATCTGGGTGTATCTAAAGCTTGTACAGATACAATCTATGTGTATCTAAAGCTTGTACAGATACAATCTAGGTGTATGTCATGCTTGTACAGATAACATTTGGGTGCATCTCAAGCTTGTATCAAGAACCTATTGTATGTTCACCTTTGGTGTAGGGAATGGGAGATGAGATAGAGAATGTTATACTGTATGTTGTTAAACTGTGTAGTCTTACAAACAGCTTATATGGCAGGGTGGTATACATATTGATTTGGATATTTGAATATCATGAAAAAAAAAATGTTTTTAAAGTTTTTATAACAGTCAGCATTTTAGTAATGAGCTCAGCTGTCTGTTGAGGTGCATTTTAGTGTAATCAGTAGATCTGTCTTTCCTCTCCCCCTGTAGGAAATGCTGTGACTCTCCAAACCTCGATATCTGTGATTCACAAATATCACTGGTACAAACCCAAGTTTCGATAGCATTTCTGATAGTCAACAATACCTGTGGTCCACAAATATCAAAGGTCACCCTAAGACAGATACAGACTACAGTCCCTTTGTCTTCTTGATGCATATTTTCTTTCAAGGTAGGTAACTGTATACTGTAGCTACCTTAATTACATGCTGATTAAGATAAATTGAAACAAGCCAGGACAAATTTATGTCTTTGTAAGCTGGGTTGCATTAAAAGTCACTGTAGAACAGTGAACCTCTGAAAACTTTGGCACGACAAAAAACACCCACAGAAATGGTTACAGTGATAAAACAATGCTCAATGATATAAACAAATCATCCTACCTACGGTATTGTTGGTATACTATATAAACATTGTTATCTTTATCAGCTTACCATGTAGAAAAGTAAGTATTCATAATGTCATTTTGCTTTAAAGGTCTGAAAATTACAGGATTGTCATAATCATTGGGGGAATATGCTACATGTAAAAATTTGCTCTTAAACTTTATATCATATTCACCATGTCATTACTACCTGAAAGACCTTTCACCCTTTTCCCAAGCCAAGAAATATATATAGATACACTCTTTCGACAGAGGATGATATAGCAGAAATAAGTTGACCTTGCTCCTGAGTAATGAACCATGAAACATAATTTATAACCTTGGAAATTATATATTATGGAGCCAAAGACTGAGTTGACCTTGGCTTCTTGACTCCAATGGCATTGAAGTCGCTAAAGCATTTATCATGATATATACAGGTTTATACAAACACAGACAGCCACAGTGTATACTGAGACAGGTTATACTGAACCAAGTTATACTGAACCAAGTTATAATGAACCAAGTTATACTGAACCAAGTTATACTGACACAAATTATACTGAACCAAGTTATACTGAACCAAGTTATACAGAACCAAGTTAGTTATACTGAACCAAGTTATACTGACACAAGTTATACTGAACCAAGTTATACTGACACAAATTATACTGAACCAAGTTATACTAAACCAAGTTATACTGACACAAGTTATACTGAACCAAGTTAGTTATACTGAACCAAGTTATACTGAACCAAGTTATACTGACACAAGTTATACTGAACCAAGTTATACTAAACCAAGTTATACAGAACCAAGTTAGTTATACTGAACCAAGTTATACTGAACCAAGTTATACTGAACCAAGTTATACTGACACAAATTATACTGAACCAAGTTATACTAAACCAAGTTATACAGAACCAAGTTAGTTATACTGAACCAAGTTATACTGACACAAGTTATACTGAACCAAGTTATACTGAACCAAGTTATACTGAACCAAATTATACTGACACAAGTTATACTGAACCAAGTTATACTAAACCAAGTTATACAGAACCAAGTTAGTTATACTGAACCAAGTTATACTGACACAAGTTATACTGAACCAAGTTATACTGAACCAAGTTATACTGAACCAAGTTATACTGACACAAGTTATACTGAACCAAGTTAGTTATACTGAACCAAGTTATACTCAACCAAGTGATACTGAACCAAATTATACTGACACAAGTTATACTGAACCAAGTTATCCTGAATCAAGTTATACTGAACCAAGTTATACTGAACCAAGTTATACTGATACAAGTTATACAAAACCAAGTTAGTTATACTGAACCAAGTTATACTGAACCAAGTTATACAGAACCAAGTTAGTTATACTGAACCAATTTATACTGACACAAGTTATACTGAACCAAGTTATCCTGAATCAAGTTATACTGAACCAAGTTATACTGAACCAAGTTAAACTGATACAAGTTATACTGAACCAAGTTATACAGAACCAAGTTATTCAGAACCAAGTTATACTGACACAGATTATCACAAGTTATGTAAATCAAAACCAAAAAATACTTGTTTTTATAATAAAAATTACGCTGGAATATCTGTAGACATAAATTACACAAGTAACATGTAGCTGCACATTTATAAATTGGTTGTTTCCTTATTGACAGCAGACCCCCAGCCCTTCTCGTGCATGTGGCGATTAAGCAATGTTGGGTTGTTATACTGCAATGTTTAACAAATGATGCAGAAACACCAGCCACCTATTCATAACCTTAATATATGGTGATGACTTTTAGAACTAAGGTTTTGATTAGGGAGGCTTGTGCTTACCGCACTGTTCAAGGTCGCCGACCATTTAACTTACCCCCACATAGCACACGTTTTTATCATATACCCTAACCAAAGGCGGCACTTAAAAAGCATTCCAGCCCCACTTGATCCTGACCCTCACAGGCCCCAGAACCCCTTCTAATTGGTTCGTGGATTCCAGAGGTACCACACATTCATGTCAAAGTCTGCAGATATCATCAAGCCGATTTATTTTTTAGTACGATATGTACAAAAAGTTTTGTCAAAATACATATGTATTGAAGTTGTACAGGTGTTTCAATGAATGAATAATTAACAAAAAGACAATCATATCAATAACAATAGCATATGGAAACTATTCAAATAGCTTAAATAAAAAAATCAAATTTTGCCATTGTTGAGTACCGGGGGTAGTAAATATGATGGCAACAGTGATGACCCCCTAAGGTACCACAAAGTAACCAGTAGATGGGGTACATGTTCTGGGTAGGGGTTGTATACAGGGATAGATATAGTCAGTATGATAGTAACAGTGACGAGCCAGGGATGCACTGGGTGCGGTAAAATAATTGGTCGTGCAGCTGTGTGTTTTAGTATAACATACATCTGACCACATCAGTTTGTAGTTTTATGTTAGGACACAGTTTTGCAGTACAGTGGCGATGTCGCTGGAGCGTGGAGTACACCAGCTGCTAGGAGATGACCCATGCTGAAGAGGGGATCAAAATTATGTACAGAGACCTGAGAGCAATATTTTTTACATGCATCACCGTACCAAATATTCTCTCTTCCTTCCTGTAGATTTGAGTCAAGCAAATTTGATAACTTAGCATAATCACAGATCACTGATATCTGTGATAAGACGAGGCCATATAGCGTAAGTTTACATGCTCCCCCCTAGTCTCTCATACCATACATGCTCTCCGGATCCCCTGGTCTCCGATACCATACATGCTCTCCGGATTCCCTAGTCTCTCATACCATACATGCTCTCCGGATCCCCTAGTCTTTAATACCATACATGTTCCCCCCCCCCCCCC
>NW_018406560.1:228618-258113 GCF_002113885.1 Mizuhopecten yessoensis | reverse complement strand
CCCTAGTCTCCGATACCATACATGCTCCCCACCCCCCATCCCCCCTAGTCTCCGATACCATACATGCTCTCAGGATCCCCTAGTCTCTAATACCATACATGCTCTCTCCGGATCCCCTAGTCTCTGATACCATACATATTCTCAGGATCCCCTAGTCTCTGATACCATACATGCTCTCCGGATCCCCTAGTCTCCGATACCATTCATGCTCTTCCCTAGTCTCCGCTACCATTGTACAACATATTACAAACAGTCTGCTAGATATTAATTTACTTGAAAAAAAACATAAATAAAAACAAATCCATATTTTTCCTTTTGTTTTTATCACATGAATTTGCTAGTAGTCATTTAAGTAATATATATATATATCACACAGTTCTCCAATAACACGATGTAAATAGGTACAAAGTCGGTCCATGTTGCCTTACATTACTATACACACCCACAGTCACTGTAAAGACGTGAGCCATGCAATACCCCTACTTCTCAAGTGTTTAACTGTCTCAAAAGATTTTCCACTTAAATGGTTTTACTAATTAGAAAAAATCTTTTCTTAACAGTATTCTATTAAACAGGCAAATATTTTGTGTACTTCTATCCTATTGTGAAGCCAAAATGACTCACAATTTACCATGACACATCCTCGCTGACCTTGCATTTCTGTGACTGGCGAAGAAAACACTGAGAAACAGGGGTCAGGATCCCCAGGTAAAAAAACTCCTCTACCCTGGGGCTATTAACTGATTAGACAGGCTTTAAATATTTGTGTAATCTGCGCTATTCCGGGGTCAGTAATAACAATAGAGTAGGTACGGGATGTATATATAGCTGATTATCCTGCGATTATTTGATTTATCCGCGAGTCAGCGACAACGTCCCCCGCGTGTATGAGAGGTATATCTCCGACACCTTTCTGACACTGTGACTCATAACGTATAGTCAAACACCTGTACCAGTTCTACTAAGTTAAATAACTACTATACACTAGTACCCAACCACAAGACAGGATGATGACCTATATACAGAACCAACACATGATTCATCTCTGACCAATTTAAAACGATTACATTTTGTGGTTTTGGTCCGTTTTAGTATATTTATACATACTAAATGACACCGGTACTTCAGAACTGACGATCAAAGACTTCCCACCTCGACCCTAAGATAGCACTATCAAGACTACCAGAGAATACCTGTCCGTCAATTCCTGCATTAAAATTACTCAAATATTTTGCACTGTAATCATTAGTTTATGAACACTTTCGCCACAGGTATGTGTACCTATATCATTAGTCATTACCTGCCCAATACACTAATACACGATGTGTTTCACTTTGCAAGAAATAACGGGAAAATCAAATTCAGAATATTTAATACACTAAGAAAACATAGCCACTCCAATTCCAAGTCAATCAAATTCTCTGTTCCATTAGGCTATGATGATAAACAAATTCCATTAGGTAACGATAATATTCAAATTTTCATTTATTTGATTCTTTAATTTTACCTTACCTAACCTCGAAAGAAATAACTTAAATTACAGAAAGATTTTTTTTTAAATATCAGCCAGCTTGAAAGCATTTTAACTTTAAAGAACATTTACATCTTGTTTAAACATACTGTACAGTTAAAACCAGATCAACTCAAAATGATTAAACTCTTAAGAAGATATTTTTTGTTTTTCATTTTTTTAAACTTTATAATGCCTGTACCATTACCCTGAGTTGACTATATAAGGGGTTACCTCCCTTGCTCTATGTCTAGTGTGGCCCCCTCCCTCCTTAAATCTCTCCCTTTTCACCTGTCAAACTTACCTGTCCTCAAATATTACCTGCTGTTGGCAGTTAAATAGTAAGGAATGCTAATTGATCACTTCAGATATGCAGTTTCCCTTTCATTCAATTTCTGATTTTCTTGCTCACTATTTTTGATAATTATGAGGATCCCATGATAAGTACAATTTAACTTAAAAGCCGTCTATGATTTCCTTCAAAAGATCTGCATTATGGCCAAATGAATTTTACATAATACATTTTTAAATGCTACACACAGAAGTTTTGAAAGTCATACACACAAAAAGAACTACTTAAAAGTTACCTAGAATGTCTGTTCAATAAATAACATTAAATCTGTACCTTTTCATTTTCATTTCACCTCAAAAAAGCACTTCTAAATAAAACCTAAATTCATGACAAAATGGTATTACATTTATATCACTTGTATGTGTGCCATTCAAAGGGGTTTAACAAACAAGGCAGCGTTTATCCTGTATTCCTCGATAAACATCCCTCCTTTTAAGGGTCCATTGGAGTCTATTGTAGTCCCTAATTATACAAACGGGACCTTTAAACAGTAACAATCCGCACCAGTGTCCCGATGTTAGAATGTATGTTTTCTCTATTCACTACCGTCCTTGTCGCCATTACTAGCCTAACATGTGACAACAGACGCCATTATAGGCATCTCTCCCTCCACAATGCATGTTGCTCCTCCCTATCAAAGCCCAGCCAACATTGCTGTGTCAGGGCCAGGTCAACTGCTCCGACTACACAGAAACAAGTGTAGCCACTTTCTCTAACCTGTCATTTCCTATACAATATCGTTCCATGAAGTTTTCTGTGCACATTTCAACTGACTTTGTAAAACATGTTTGCAATCAAAGAATAACAATATTAGCAACAGAAAATTATACTTTAATTTGTGTGTTGATCCCTGTAATTCTGTTTACATTTTTATAATTATGTCTCACGTGAGTTACACGGTCAAATCAATATTTTGGCACGAACATTTACATCCAATACACCTGCCTATCAGCTCCTCGTGAGGGGTACAGGGCGATACCAACGTGCATGTACTTTAGCCTGAAATAAAACACATTCTAAATAACGAAGATACTGATAAGGGTTTTGTACAAAGACTCTGGACGTATTACTGGGGATTGTTGATCAGCTACGCGTGGAATAGGTGACAACTTTAATTTAGTCTTGCGCTGACGACAAACATGAAGTATTTTGTCCCAGAGTCTTCAGTTTCAGCCTTTAATTCTCAGGTCAATGCCTAGCTATGTGTAATATACACTGACAAGTTATCCATTTCAAAAGAACAAAACTGTAGATGTATCAAAGAATCGATCACGGACTTTAACGGAGAATGTTCCCACACCACTGCCCCCCCTACATTAAACAGTTACTAATTGTTCGGGTAGGAAGGTAACATTTCTAGCCGATTCACTGCGAGTGATGGTTATCTGAGGATAACACACCGATATCATCTTCCCAGTTCCAGTTGTACAAATCAATTGTTAACCTAACAGTTGCTAATTTAAAGGCCTCGGTGGTTTTCTACATACCGATGACTTTATCTCGGTGTATTGTAAGTTTGAATCACGCAGTTTTGACGCGTCTCACGAGTAAAGGACAAACAAAGTGAATGGCGAAAACCTATTTATCATAAGCACAAAATGACTAATCAAGAAGTTATGATTGTAAGCAAAGAGTTGACCACCCAGGATATACCTACAATATGCCCCTCGCCACAAACAACCTCTCCTCGGGACTTGGTCAGAGAGTACCTGTTTGGTACCAGGTAAAGCTAACTCCTCGCCACAAACAACCTCTCCTCGGGACTTGGTCAGACAGTACCTGTTTGGTACCAGGTAAAGCTAACCCCTCGCCACAAACAACCTCTCCTCGGGACTTGGTCAGACAGTACCAGTTTGGTACCAGGTAAAACTAACCCCTCATCATTAACAGTCGATTAATTCAAACATAAAAACATCACCTAAACACATTTTATTTTCAGTGTGAAGATAAGTTAGAATCCTGTAATGAAGAAACACCATGACAGGTCGACCTTTGGTTTTACTGTGTACTGTTAACAATTTTAAGGTCAAGGTCATTCACATGCCACATTTTTTCTCAGAGAGACAGTGTTCTCACCAGGATTGTTGCTGCCTAGCATTCCTTCCTTACGTAATTAGAAAAATACATATTTTTTAAATATTGTACAACACCTTACAACATTACAACAGTTGTAGAGTTTGAGTGTGTAGTTTACAGTAAGAAGTAATTATAAGGAAGCTGTCACAACAGTGATGATAGGGTCAAAGGTCACAAATATGTGAAAAGAAGTTAGGGAGGTAGTGATTCATACATTGGCCCCCTCGTCAACCCTCGTCCATTATCACAGTGACACTCAACCACACACCGACTTTTCCACACCACACAAGCCCCACCCTGGCAGAGGTTCTCTCAGTCAGTCTAGAGTGAAGGGGTCAAACTCATGGGTCAAGGTCACACATCACTACCTTATAATACACTGGTTACATCATCACGGGGGAGTGAGGCAACATAGGATTAAGGTCGCCTTTTAGTTAGAGTCAGAGGAAATGTCCCTTTAGCTCAGTGGTAGAGCGTCGGACTAGGAACCTGGAGGTCGCGGGTTCGATCCCCGGTGGAAGCACACTATTCTCTTTCCTGTTACACTACAAGGCCATCACAACAGCTGGGTATAAAATAAGGTAATACACTAAAACATTATGGCTCTAGGTTCTACAACGGAAATGGTTCTGTAAACATTACATTTCTTTCTTAATAAAAAAGAGCACTTAAAACAATATATTTAACCTGAGGCATGTCAGTGGCTACAATAGGTGTCCCACATTGTCTGGGGAAGCTCCGTAGTCTGGCAGTAACAGGGGGGAATCAGATTGTCGTGACAGCTTCAGGTATACATTGTCACACCTGGCTCTGTCTGCAATAAATCAGTCCCCCCACCCCCTCAACAAGCCAGGACCCAACACTCAGCACTAAGTCTCATGCAAAAAACATGGAAGCAGGTCTCATTGGGTCAGTGATCAAAGCTGTGTTTGACAACATCATTGTTTAGAATAAATGAGGATAAAAAGATCTAATAATATACACGATTGTTTCCGTGGGGAGTTGATGGCCCCACTGACAATCCCTTTCCATCTCTCCTTTGATACACACACCTATACAATAAGTGCTAGTTATAAGTACATGTGTAATATCATATATTGCATATTATACTTACTGTTCTCATAAGCTTTAAACTATTTCCAGTATAATCAGGTAAACCTGTATAAACCAGACCTCCAATTAACCTGTCTAAACTTACTTCTGTATAGTCTGGTAACCTGTATAAACCAGACCTCTGATTAACCTGTCTAAACTTATCTCTATATAGTCTGGTAACCTGTATAAAGCAGACCTCCGATTAACCTGTCTAAACTTACTTCTGTATAGTCTGGTTACCTGTATAAACCAGACCTCCAATTAACCTGTCTAAACTTACTTCTGAATAGTCTGGTAACCTGTATAAACCAGACCTCCAATTAACCTGTCTAAACTTACCTCTGTATATTCTGGTAACCTGTATAAACCAGACCTCCAATTAACCCGTTCAATTCTAATTATGTAGGGTTGGGAAACCTTTGTAAATCACACATCCAAATAACCCGCCTTAACTGACATCTGTATAATCAGGTTACGTTTATAAATCCAACATTCAGCTTAACCTTCCTGTATGCATTATATTGTAAATTGAACCTGTACAATTCATGGTGAGTTCACTATGTTTGATACTACTGTTTTGTTTATTGCTGGTGTCTAAAGATGGACAGCCATCTTTATTTCTGGGAGAGCTACTTTGCCCACATGACCATTATTCTAGGTCAATGACAGAGGAAGGTCCACGCAGTCCATAATATTTCATATGATTGACCATTAACATCATAGGTGCTACTGCCTGGGTGACACTGTGATGTTACAGATTGGCTGCTGTTTCTGACCGGCCATTCTTGTCACCAACATTGAATCTAGCTTTTAGACTGAAGATTGGTTCAATGGGATTTTATTGATCAGCTTAGCTCTTCCATTGTTATCCTCCTTCCCCCTCCTGTGTACCCCTCCTTCTCCTCCTGTGTACCCCTCCCTCTCCTCCTGTGTACCCCTCCTTCTCCTCCTGTGTACCCCTCCTTCTCCTCCTGTGTACCCCTCCTTCTCCTCCTGTGTACCCCTCCTTCTCCTCCTGTGTACCCCTCCTTCTCCTCCTGTGTACCCCTCCTTCTCCTCCTGTGTACCCCTCCTTCTCCTCCTGTGTACCCCTCCTTCTCCTCCTGTGTACCCCTCCTTCTCCTCCTGTGTACCCCTCCTTCTCCTCCTGTGTACCCCTCCTTCTCCTCCTGTGTACCCCTCCTTCTCCTCCTGTGTACCCCTCCTCCCCCAGTATAACATGTGTATGCCCTCTTTCCCCCAGTATAACATGTGTACCCCCTCCTCCCCCCAGTATAACATGTGTACACGCTCCTCCCCCAAGTATAACATGTATACCCCCTCCTCCCCACAGTATAACATGTGTACCCCCTCCTTCCCCCGGTATAACATGTGTACCCCATCCTCATCCAGTATAACATGTATATCCCCTCCTCCCCCCAGTATAACATGTGTATCCCCTACTCCCCCCGGTATAACATGTGAACCCCATCCTCATCCAGTATAACATGTGTACCCCCTCCTGAGTGTCCCTGACAGGAGCAGCACTATCTATATGTAATCTGCTCCCCCTATCCCTGGCTTACCGCTCACTATATAAGTGTGTTAGTACCCATGTAAAACACTTATCATGACATGACAATGATTGTACAGGACAAAATACCAGGCTCAAAGTACATTAGAAAGCCCTAGAAAAAAATCAATAAATAAATGCCATTGTAGATGATTATGACTGACCTCCGACCCTTAACACAGTTTATAAGCATGTCTTCAGATTGATTTTTACTCTGTCATTCATAAGATAAATGTTTGGCCAATGTAAGTGCATGTGGACGGTTGTTACAGTAATCCGCCTGGTCTGTGACGTACAGTTGACAGACCCTACATGTCTCAGATCACTTAAATACATGGCACACACAATCTAAAGGTCATCCTGGAAAGTAACAGAAAAAATTCCAGCAACATTTTCTGTAACTTTCACATCAAAATTACATCAAATATTGGGTTTGTCATCAGAAGGTTAGGGTTTAAACTCACCAAATATCCACCACACCCTACTGGGTCTTATGTCATAACAATACAATTAATATTACAACCTAGATCGTATAGATAACTAGGTGAAATACACATGAACAAAGCGTTTTAGACTGTAAAACACCTTAATGTAAACTCATAGATTATATATATATCTTTATTTCTTGCAATAGACAGTATTGTCTTTGTGCTACATACATCCACAACATTCCCATGGATTTACTGCCTAGTCTATATTTGCAAATATAGTAGTTGTACCAAATCAGTTCTGACAATTTTACAACAGGCAGCCTTAAAACCATTTAATTATAAAGAGCTGCACATAAATGTATATTAATGTAACAGGAAAGAGAATAGTGTGCTTTCACCGGGGATTGAACACACGATCCCTAGGTTCCTAGTCAGACGCTCTACCACTGAGCTAAAGGGAAATTCCCTCTAGCTCGAAGCTAGAAGGTGACCTTAATCCTATGTACAATTAGAATCTGCCACATTGTTATTTACCGTCAAATGATGAAGAGGAATACCAAACATCAATAGAAATATGAGGAAAATTATCTAAATGCAGCAAGTCTGCAAATAGCTAGGTATCAGAGGAAGCCAAATCATAACATTTAAACTGAACAAGAAATGAAGATAAGGGTTTCGGAGGAAAAGCATGTAAGAATTTCTGAAATTTGATATGATATGTCAATATTACTATGGTGTACCAGTGAACAGCAGGCTACACTATAATTACATGTATTATCAAGATAACCTCAGGAAAAAAGTACAAGTTTAAAATCTTTAAATAGATGCTTTTCCTGTTGAACAAGCCCATATCTCACGAAAATATGGAAATCTGAACCTGTGTTTTGACCGTGATATAATTATGTAGCATGACCTCTGACCCCTGGGTAGTAAAACATTGGCCGGTAAGGGACACCAGATCCCTAACAGTGTGTAGTGTTTCTGTTCATCCCCCGTACTCAGCATATCACAATGAGTGTTCACGCAGGTTTGGTCCAGGTGAGAAAGTATACCTGTGACCAAACGAAAACAATATCTCGTCCAGGTAAAGAGCTGACGAGGCAACATCTTAATGTGTTACCTGTCAACTCCCTAAGTTTGTTTTAGTCAGGACAAACAGTCAACATGCGGACATCCCATGTCTCAGTTAGGGGCTAACGAGAATTAGGTTTGTAGCTTAAGATTTATTGCAAGCTTTTATATTTTTTATTAAAGTATAAAAGTACAACCACAGACTGGTGCTCCCTGTTCCTTCAACATTAACAGGTAATTGCTTTTGTCTTTTTACCGTGTAGAAATCTTTATTTTACACTTGTTTATTCTGTCGGGCATCATTCTATAACGAGGTTTCACACCTGGTTTTATCACGACTTGTTCCACGATTTACACAATTCTGACGTACCTGTCGACCCTCCCAATTTTGTGGGGAACTCTCCTGATTTGTTCATAATTACATCATATTGTTACATTTGGTATAAGTATAGTTCCTTAGCCTTTCTTTCAAACTGAAATTAAATTAAACTATTGAATAAAACAGCTAAAATAAATGATTTTACAATTCTATTTTGTCATATAGGAATGGCATATAAGTATAACAGAAATCGGCAAATTTTACTCCAAATTTTCTTGCCAATGAAAACTTCAGAAAGTTGATAGGGTCGTGTTGATCCGTACATTACACTCAAACTTTATCCATCCTTTTATCCCGTCATCAATGGCGCTGGGCCACGAAACACAAGTACATCATTGTCAAAATCTCATTATACTTACACATGTCAACATTTTTATTTTATTCTATAAGCTTGTCAATATCATCATTTCCCTCAAATTTTTTCACCTCAAAATTAATGGACCATCTTGGGATTTATTTCTTTTCAGGAACATCCATCAATGTAGAGGTATAATTTGCATAAATAAGACATTTTGTATGAAAGTGAAGCGGAGATCCTGTGTGACCCACAGATGATAAGTTTTCATTGATAAAACCCTACCAGGGCTACAGCTGTCTATCTGCCCAGGGATCTACGCCTGACTTTATCTTCTGTCACTCCTCCATTACACAAACTTATGTAAGATGTTGGTTTTTTTTGTAGGTACACTGAAACAGGAGCACACAACCTTGGTGATGTCACTAAGGTCGTTGATATGTGTAAGTATGTAGTTTGGTATATTGGTATGATAACCCCAAGATGACCTCAGATTTTCGGTATATATAAACTATGTTTAAATCAGGTTCAAAATATGCATTTTGTGTGCCGTGCTGAAACTTGTCACATAACTGTGTCGGGGAATGTTGACAGTACAGGCAGGAATGCACACTGAGCTTTTTAATGACAGCCAGCCTTTTAACTTCTCTGATAAAAAAAAACCCAGACCAATACACTTCTCAAATATAGACTTTAATATAATTTCAACAAAAACAGTATAATTTGTAGATTTCCTGTGCCTGACGACACCAAACAACTTACACTGTTAAGTACATGTATCACTGACAGCCGACGTGCCACGTGCAACTCCGAATTCATTGACGAAAATGACACAAAAAAGCTAAAGGTAAATTGATTACACACAAAACAATAAAATACCCACATCAAAAGAATGATCTCATCCACAGGTGGAAACCTGTGATGCCTTGACAAAAACTATCTAACAAACGTACCTTGTCATTCCAGACCCAAGTTCAAGGCCCCTTCCTAGTAAATGACATACCTGGCCATTCTGGTCTACATATATATATATAGCACAAACCTGCCCTTGGAGCCAGCTTGCTAATGAAGACTCGGACGGATGTCAAAGGTCGACCGCAAAGCTAACCATTGACGGAAATGAAGCAGGAAGCAAGGGAGTGATGGACAGCTGTTGTCATGGGAACAAGGATTTTAGCCAATCGTCATATATATAACAATAGATATAATGGAATAAGTCGCATGTCCTCATGTGGGATCAACCACTTCAAAAACCAATGGATGTGAGACGTCTCGAGTCGTCAGTCTGGCCATCAAGACATCTACATCACTTCATTCTGTCCTTATATTACGGGAGAGACTTCCTCTATATCAATATTGCTAAGTAACAGGGGCGTCAGTAGTAATCAACAGGTAGTTCTCAACAGGTAGATATCACAGGTAATACTCGGACAAACAAGAGGCCCTGTTTTGCTCACCTTATTTAAGCAATCATGGCAAAATATCCTCATTAAACATTACACTGAAAATATTTCCAAACAATGGATCCGTCTCTCAGCAACACCCTTACACTTTTGGGTCCCATCCCTTTGTCCTATAGGGTTCCTCTTTGGAATGGCCTTATCATGACTGTTGAAGTCTGTGGCTCTTTTGGACTATCTGGATGTGACTATGGGATACTGCAGCCCTCTGGGATGACCTGGTTGTGACTCTGGGATACTACACCCCTCTGGAATGGCCTTGTTGTGACTATGGGATACTACAGCCCTTTGGGATCACCTTGTTGTGACTATGGGATACTACAGCCCTCTGGGATGGTGGTGTTGTGACTATGGGATACTACACCCCTCTGGAATGGCCTTGTTGTGACTATGGGATACTACAGCCCTTTGGGATCACCTTGTTGTGACTATGGGATACTACAGTCCTCTGGGATGGTGGTGTTGTGACTATGGGAACTGCAGCCCTTTGGGATCGCCTTGTTGTGACTCTGGGATACTACAGTCCTCTGGGATGGTGGTGTTGTGACTATGGGAACTGCAGCCCTCTGGGATGGCCTTGTTGTGACTCTGGTATACTGAAGCCCTCTGGGATGGTGGTGTTGTGACTCTGGTATACTGCAGCCCTCTGGGATGGCCTTGTTGTGACTCTGGTATACTGAAGCCCTCTGGGATGGCCTTGTTGTGACTCTGGTATACTGAAGCTCTCTGGAATGGCCTTGTCATGACTATGGGATTATGTCCCCTAAAGACTGCTCGACTGTGACTGTGAGGCCAGGGTCAATGAGTTAGTAGTTATCAATACCTACTGCTTCAACACTTGTGAGACTTTCCCAGTCAAGGTCATACAAGTAGTGAAAACATTCCCATTAAACTCATCATTATCCAGCTTTGGAAATTAAAATACTGATAAATATGTTTAAATGACATCTGAGTCATTTTTATCCCATTTCATTTCATCCATCAGCCAAAATTAGATTTTTCTATCGCTCTTTTTCTAATTACTCAAGCCTAAAAGAAGGACATGAAATTCATATTAAATGGAATATGACATTCTGATGGTCTGATAGGCCTATCTACAACTTACACATTAATCTGTCCTTCCAGAAGTTCTTCAGAAGAATTTCAGTGAAGTGTCTATTAGAAAAATAGCGTCCAATCAGTCAGCATGCATCAGAAACCTTCACCACACGAGTGCCAACTTTTAGTTCCAGATTAAAAATTAAGCAATTTCAACAAAAATTTAATCAAATTTGGAAGGAAGAAGGAAATTATATAGATGATATATTAGAAAGGCAAAGGTGAGTAATATGTAGAAGTGATTTGGTGGAGAGGTTTTAAATCCCTCCCATCTGTATCAGAGTGTCAGGGATGTCGAGAGCTGATGCATATCTGTACTGGAAGTTTCCTAACCCAATGAGTTCGTACCTGTTAACCAGGTGAGAATTACCAACAGGTAAACAGTACAATGATCTTTTATGGAAATTAATAAACAGGTTAAAATATAATATAAAGCAGGTGAGTTGAATGGATACTAAACCATGACTAGTGCTAAGTTTGCCAGTCTAGGTACTAAGTTCTTATATATCATAAGGTCACTGGGAAGTCTAACTAGTGATAGAGAAATGGGTCATTGTGGACTTGAGTAAGTCTAGTGATGCAGGACTAGGTCACTGTGGATTTGTGTAAGTCTAGTGATATAGGACTAAGTCACTGTGGAGTTAATAAGTAAGTCTTATGAACAGAGATAGTAGGATGGGTTTTTTAGTGTTGGCAAGTGAGATATTGTGTCCAAATCAGTAGAGGGTACAGTGCTGGCCAGTGAGAGATTGAGCCAGAAATAGTAAAGAGTACAGTGCTGGCCATGGCCAGTGAGAGATTGAGTCAGAAATAGTGGAGAGTACAGTGCTTGCCAGTGGGAGATTGAGCCAGGGAGAGTGGAGAGTACAGTGCTGGCCAGTGAGAGATTGAGTCAGGGACAGTGGAGAGTACAGTGCTGGCCAGTGAGAGATTGAGTCAGAAATAGTAAAGAGTACAGTGCTGGCCAGTGAGAGATTGATCCAGAAATAGTAAAGAGTACAGTGCTTGCCAGTGAGAGATTGAGTCAGAAATAGTAAAGATTACAGTGCTGGCCAGTGAGAGATTGATCCAGAAATAGTAAAGAGTACAGTGCTTGACAGTGAGAGATTGAGTCAGAAATAGTAAAGAGTACAGTGCTTGCCAGTGGGAGATTGAGCCAGGGATAGTGGAGAGTACAGTGCTGGCCAGTGAGAGATTGAGCCAGAAATAGTAGAGAGTACAGTGCTGGCCAGTGAGAGATTGAGTCAGAAATAGTGGAGAGTACAGTGCTGGCCAGTGGGAGATTGAGTCAGAAATAGTATAGAGTACAGTGCTGGCCAGTGGGAGATTGAGCCAGGAATAGTGGAGAGTACAGTGCTGGCCAGTGAGAGATTGAGCCAGGGATAGTGGAGAGTACAGTGCTGGCCAGTTAGAGATTGAGCCAGAAATAGTAGAGAGTACAGTGCTGGCCAGTGGGAGATTGAGCCAGGGATAGTGGAGAGTACAGTGCTGGCCAGTGGGAGATTGAGCCAGGGATAGTGATGAGTACAGTGCTGGCCGGTGGGAGATTGAGTCAGAAATAGTGGAGGGTACAGTGCTGGCCAGTGGGAGATTGAGCCAGGGATAGTAGAGAGTACAGTGCTGGCAAGAATAAAGTCATGTTTAATTGTGCTTGCCTCTATTTTCAGGTAAACAAAATATTCATTAAGAGAATGGCATTGTCATAGCTACATGATTGTAATGTACAACACAAAGAGTTAATCATGTCTAGCCAAGATTAATACCTGTATGCTAACAAAACCCTTTTTTTCTATTTTCCTAATCATTAAGTATTTAAAAAAATATTTCAAGTAAGTATATTTCCTTATTTTTTTTGATATTCAAGGTGTATTCTACGAAACCCAATCAAATTAGTGCCGCGGTATAGAGTGACACGGCTATCTCCAACATCTTATTTACTCCATCTCACAACCCGCTAGGCATTGTGCACTGTTTATTGTTTGTTAGTCTCAATACTTTGAAAGGCAAGTGACCCCAAAAATCAGGGCCCTCCCAACAACAGTTTGATCTACCAGTTGCACGAGATATAGGAGTTTTAAAATGTTTCAGTTTTGTGAACAGGACCCTGATGTGCTGACTCGTGTTTTTCTCCAGAAGGGCTTTAGAACTAGTCACACAGACAAGATATAACATGCTTTCATACAGTCAAAATAATCAAATTCAAAATGGCATGGTGTATCAACTTTCCTTTGCTGCTATATTGATGGATCAAATCATTGTGAGCAGGGTCATTATAATTGTCTGGGAGACAGGTCCCCCCCCCCCCAACTCATAGTTGTCTGGGAGACAGTCTCTCCCCTCCCATCAATAGTGTCCATAGCATCCCCAACTCCCGGGACTGAACCTGGCTCATCAGTCTTAACCATAATACATAGTCCTCGTATACCACTACCTGTCCTTCTCAGTCTAATTCTCCATCTGTGTCTGCAATTTAACCCATTCACCCCTAAAGTCACATTTTAACCTTACCAAATTGAAGACTTAGCAAAGTCAGTTTAGATATGCAGGAGTGAATGAGTTCAAAAACATGTAACTACCAACAACATTGTTTTTAAACTTTCTCCTCTTTTTCTTCATAATTAATTGTTCATGCTCCATTTTATTTGGATGAATTTTTTCCCTTTGCAGCAACATTAAGCAAGTTACCACTCTTTTCTCCCCAATATCCCAGGCCCCTCCTTACTGGGGTTTCCTCCCCTTTCCAGTACAAATTAGTAACCCCCATACTATTTCTAATAACCTACACCCCTCCTTACTGGGGTAGATCACCAGTGAAATTAATTAAGCTACGTTTTTTTTCAAATCACCCATATCCCTCCCCTTAGCAGTAGTATTTTGTTAATTCATTCACCCCTGACTTTTCATAATGAACTATTCCAACCTATGAATTGGAAGAGTTCAAATATGTCTTCAGGGGTGAATCTTTTTTCCCCAACACCTCATGCCCCTCCTTAATGGGATGGATTACCTCCCCTTGGCAGTGCCATTACTGAGTGTGATGTACTATTGAAACACACGACCACTAATAGTGTTAAGTTGCTTTTACCAGTAAAACAAACCCCCAAATTAGAAACCAGAGGCATCACGATATAGACTGGAGCAGTGATAGACACGACCCTAATGGTCACCATTAACTGGCGGCCATTTAATGACAACATATACAGTTCTAGTCAGTGCGATATACTCTGTGTACACAACAAATATGTGGAAACATGCCATGCTGGTTTTACTTAATTCAGGCTTCAATAATCCATTTGATCTAACTTTGCACTGCAAGTTTCACCCAGAAGAGCCAAGCCATTACGCCTGTTGAAAATAGACACAGATCAATGTGTCCCGACAATGTCTGATTCAAGAAATAGGATTCCAATATTATTGCAGCCAACAGGGATGAAAAGTTTTTTTTATTAAATATCAATTAATATCATATTACAGTTATCAGCTGATTTGTTTGGACAGCGTCTATCACAGACTAGTCAACTTGAGAGCAATATAATCACACACTAGTCAGTGTGAAAGTAATAGAATATCACACTAGTCAGTGTGAGAGTAATAGAATATCATGCTAATCAGTGTGAGAGTAATAGAATCACACACTAGTCAGTGGGAAAGTAATAGAATATCACACTAGTCAGTGGGAAAGTAATAGAATATCACACTAGTCAGTGTGAGAGAAATAGAATCGCACACTAGACAGTGGGAGAGTAATAAAATCACACACTAGCTAGTGTATGAGTAATAGAATCACACACTAGTCAGTGTGAGAGTAATAGAATCGCACACTAGACAGTGGGAGAGTAATAAAATCACACACTAGCTAGTGTATGAGTAATAGAATCACACACTAGTCAGTGTGAGAGGAATAGAATCACACACTAATCAGTGGGAGAGTAATAGAATCACACACTAGTCAGTGGGAAAGTAATATAATATCACACTAGTCAGTGTGAGAGTAATAGAATATCATGCTAATCAGTGTGAGAGTAATAGAATCACACACTAGTCAGTGGGAAAGTAATAGAATCACACACTAGTCAGTGTGAGAGTAATAGAATCGCACACTAGACAGTGGGAGAGTAATAAAATCATACACTAGTTAGTGTATGAGTAATAGAATCACACACTAGTCAGTGTGAGAGGAATAGAATCACACACTAATCAGTGGGAGAGTAATAGAATCACACACTAGTCAGTGTGAGAGTAATAAAATCACACACAAGTCAGTGTGAGAGTGATAGAATATCACAATAGTTTGCTTAAAAGTTTATGATCTCAATCAAATGGATAAGTTTTACAACAACAGGAATAAGATGTCTCTAATTTCCATTTCATTGTCAGACTTTCCATTGCTCCTGTTGTTAGGGTTACATTTACAGGTTCTTTATAAATAGTTTTCACTATAAATTACAGATGATATAGAAGAAGGTTTTGTTTTCAAGATGGAATATATCATAATAGACATCATGTCCATCAAAAACTGCCAGAAAAGTACATCCAATTCATGTCACTGTTTGTACTGCATAGGAAGTTTGAAGAGTGTTAAAGAAATGGAATTAGTCCCAGGTTCCCAGGCACCCAGTCCCTATAGTGTCAGATGTACCCAGTCAGCCTCCGCAACTACAGGCAGGAAACTGAGGAGGGGGAGTGGTTGAGTAATATTACTTATGATATCACTTGCCCCTGATTCACATGAGAACCACGGAGATGAGGAAGTGTACTTATTATGCCAGCAATCCTGTTTTGATCACACATGAAAGACATAACGGAGGTGTGTAATGTTTCTTTAATGTCTGTGGTGTTGATCAACACCATGTACGGTGACCTGCTCACCCCAGGATAATCAATGGGGCCTCTCCACATCACAAGGAAGGGTCGGTCCAAAGTGGAACCAGAGGGGTGCAGGTGTTTGCCATAATGAAACAGCACAAAATCTAATACAGGTTCTGGTCTGTAATCAGCAACACCCTTTTGGATATCATGATTGATGCTGGCCAGTCTGTCCGATTTACACCACTGACCTGGTGTAATTGTTTTTGAATAGAAGTCCTGACCTGTTTCCAATTTCCCAGTGGACTCAGAATTTCTCTTCAATAAGTAGACAGTTCCCACCTGCTTACCCAGGTAAGGTTACATCGTAGAGGGATAGCTTCACATGTTCAGGGATAATAAATTATCACCATGTCATCTAGTCACAAGATTTGCTCATTTTTTCATGCCTGGTCCTCCCCACCCAGCCTATGGACCTTGTGACCACCCTTAGTCCCACACATTCGGCCAACCCTGTCAAGTGTGATCTCCTACTTACCACATATCTACCCATTCAACAATACCACTCTATATTTGTTTAAAACAACATACTGTTTAAAAGTAACAAAAAACCTATCATTTTCCTGTTAAGTGTTGTGTATCTACGGAGTAACGGGTAGTGGTTCACTTACAGGCTTGGTTAATCATTCACCCCTGAAGACACATTTGAACTCTTCCAATGCAAAGGTCGGAATAGTTCATTATGAAATTTCAGGGGCGAATAAGTTAAGTAGAATTATACATGCCTGCTGGAGTAAAGCAAAATAATACATGTACTTATATACCTAGACGACTCTTGTCTTATCCCCGAAATCTGCTAATCTTTGGCTCTGACAATCTCAGATACCAACCAGAGCAAATCTCGTTATCTTAACGGTCCTTTGTGGAATATATTTCTAACATGCAATTGACTTGGCAGTCTAGAAAACAAACAAAACCTTTAATCAGGTGAAAAGTCTGATTACTGTAATGACTTTACACACACATCCCCTATATATACACAGGTGAAACTATTAGTAATGTAATAACTCATGATTGATAAAAAGCCAACCGGCTCAATGGCTCTACCATAAACATTTACTGTCCCATGTTGCTGTGTCCACAATAATTATTATAGATCTACAAGCGACGCTCTGTATCAGGTTTCCTCTACAATTTACCAATAACCTCCCATTAGCTTTGTAAACTCACATCGTTCTAATAGTACCAATCACACTGGCACATTTTCCCCCTATTGGTGTTTTTTTCCCCAAATATTTTAGTATAAGATAAGTTTGTTTAACTTGTGAATGCCTAACAGCTTGATGTCAGTCAATGTATGGCCATTCATATCCTCATTAAATTCTGGCCAATGCATGCACCAGTATGGCCTGCCTTCTAGGTCTCAAAGGTACACACCTGGCTAGTGATGTACAGGTGACAGAGTTCTCACAGGTACACACCTGGTCAGTGATGTACAGGTGCCAGAGTTCTCACAGGTACACACCTGGCTAGTGATGTACAGGTGACAGTATTCTCACAGGTACACACCTGGTCAGTGATGTACAGGTGACAGAGTTCTCACAGGTGCACCCCTGGTCAGTGATGTACAGGTAACAGAATTCTCACAGTTACTCACCTGGTCAGTGATGTAAAGGTAACATCATTCTCACAGGTACACACCTGGTCAATGATGTACAGGTGACAATATTCTCACAGTTACACACCTGGTCAGTCATGTACAGGTGACAGAGTTCTCACAGGGTGATGTAAAGGTAACATCATTCTCACAGGTACACACCTGGTCAATGATGTACAGGTGACAATATTCTCACAGTTACACACCTGGTCAGTCATGTACAGGTGACAGAGTTCTCACAGGGTGATGTAAAGGTAACATCATTCTCACAGGTACACACCTGGTCAATGATGTACAGGTGACAATATTCTCACAGTTACACACCTGGTCAGTCATGTACAGGTGACAGAGTTCTCACAGGGTGATGTAAAGGTAACATCATTCTCACAGGTACACACCTGGTCAATGATGTACAGGTGACAGTATTCTCACAGTTACACACCTGGTCAGTGATGTAAAGGTCACAGAATTCTTACAGTTACACACCTGGTCAGTGATGTACAGGTGACAGTATTCTCACAGTTACACCCCTGGTCAGTGATGTAAAGGTAACAGAATTATCACAGTTAAACACCTGGTCAGTGATGTAAAGGTAACAGAATTATCACAGTTAAACACCTGGTCAGTGATGTAAAGGTAACAGAATTCTCACCGTTACACACCTGGTCAATGATGTACAGGTGACAGTTTTCTCACAGTTCCACACCTTCACAGTTACACACCTTCACAGTTACACACCTGCTCAGTGATATACTTGTGAGAAGATTCCCCTTCTTTCTGTATTCCCCTCTCCCAGGTGACAGTATTCTCACAGGTACACACCTGGTCAGTGATGTACAGGTGACAGTATTCTCACAGGGACACACCTGGTCAGTGATGTACAGGTGACAGAGTTCTCACAGGTACACACCTGGTCAGTGATGTACAGGTAACAGAATTCTCACAGTTACACACCTAGTCAGTGATGTACAAGTGACATAATTCTCACAGGTACACACCTGGTCAATGATGTACAGGTGACAGAATTCTCACAGTTACACACCTGGTCAATGATGTACAGGTGACAGAATTCTCACAGTTACACACCTGGTCAATGATGTACAGGTGACAGTTTTCTCACAGTTACACACCTTCACAGTTACACACCTTCACAGTTACACACCTGCTCAGTGATGTACTTGTGAGAAGATTCCCCTTCTTTCTGTATTCCCCTCTCCAATTTCCCCCCTCTACCTTCCCCTTTCTACCTTCCCCTTTCTACCTTCCCCTCTCTACTTCCCATTTCTACCTTCCCCTCTCTATCTTCCCCTCTCTACCTTCCCCTTTCTACCTTCCCCTCTCTACCTTCCCATTTCTACCTTCCCCTTTCTACCTTCCCCTCTCTACCTTCCCCTTTCTACCTTCCCCTCTCTACCTTCCTCTTTTTACCTTCCCCTCTCTACCTTCCCCTCTCTTCCTTCCCCTTTCTACCTTCCCCTTTCTACCTTCCCCTCGTCATTAAACATGGGTTACTTTTTTATACATGTACCCTTTTGTTCCTATTCCAGCGACTGACTACATACCTCGTCTGATGATTTATTTATTTAAGCAAGTAAAAATAGATAGACTGCTGCCTCCAGGTGAGCTTTCTCACCTTTTTACATAATGATTAGGGAGGAGTTGCCTCCCCTTCCTAGTCAGACATAATGACTTGTTTGTCGTGACGGCCTCAGGTGTACCTCGATCTATATACATGCACATTAACACCTTTTTTTGCTTACATGCTGTTTATGAATTTGAGTAAGCACTAAACAAATCATTTAAATCTACAAACTAATGTGACAGTCATTCTTCTTACTGATCTTTCCCCTCCATAAACCTCGGCAGTTAGCGACATCACCAATAGCACAGTTATTTTTTAATATGCACTAGCAATAAAGAGTCTGCCGTGTTTGCCCCGGAGGAGATGATTATATTTGTGTAATTTAGTGGCGACAGATATGTAATAGAGGATGTGAGAACCGTACAGAGTAGACCGTTGACAAGTCCTAAACTAACCGTAAATGAGCAACATCAATTAACATCTACTCATACACATTATATCACTCGGAACAATAATGACCTGTTATCTGTTCTATAGACCCACAAAACACATGGATAACCTGCTAGTGAGCCAAAGAGGGTATAACAGGTAGCGACCCAGTAAAACACAGCATGCTGCCATACTTACACCCAACATGATTACAGATCTTCCTTATGACATGCCTTATGATAGAGGAAAACAAAAGTTGGACACAAAGGACTTTTAAACGGTGTAAGACAGGACCAATATCTACAAATCCTGTGTCCTTGTTTCTATCTGTAAACTCTTCAATGATGTAAATATTTTTACATTTTTCTGCATTTAGTTAAGTATTGGGTAGGGTTTTATATAAGTTGCTATTTGCAGTATATCATGGTTTTAACCTTGTCAGTAGGAACTAAATGAACTATAGGTATAGTTTGATAGGGGTATAAGCTGATGCTTACATTACCCTTATGACAATTCTCAGAAATCTATACAATTTCACCACACCAAGACTTTAAACATTCGAATGACTGACCTGACATGACGGGTAGTTTTGGACAAGACAATAAGCCTTCCCGTTAAACGATATAAACACTGTGAGGGTGTACTATAGGACTCGCTCTGGAGATTTTATCTGCTATAATTGGAGCTACCCCAACTGATTCTAAACCTTTTGTGACATAACTGATTCTAACAAGTAAAAAACTTTTAAGTATTGACATACTGCAAGTCAGATTATTTTTGTGAAATATGTCGATTCATCGTAAATGTGGAATCATCAACAGTATTTCACAAAAATAATCTGACTTGCAGTATGCATGTCATGCTTAAAAGGTTATTTTCTTGTGATAATTAGTTTCACAACCCCTTATAATTCAGGAGACATTAATTAATTCAAGCAAACAAACTAGATTTCAAGCATACAGACTGGAAAATGAGTAATCCTTTCTTATGACATGCAAGACAATGGGGTTTACAATACACATGTATATCAGTTTAAAGAGCTTATAAAGGTCAGAAAAATGAATCATAAATTGCATAAAAAAAGGATTAAATTGTATGTTTCCAAGAATTCCGGTCATAATTTTTTCATTTATTTTCACTTAAAATAGCTCTACAGACATGGAGAAAGAGTAAGCTTTAAGACAAGGTACCTATACATACATAGAGTAAGCTATAGACAAGTTACATATACATACATAGAGTAAGCTACAGACAAGGTACCTATACATACAAAGAGTAAGCTTTTAGACAATGTACCAGGCCTACACATACATAGAGTAAGCTTTTAGACAACGTACCTATACATACATAGAGTAAGCTATAGATAAGGTACCTATACATACATAGAGTAAGCTACAGACAAGGTACCTATACATACATAGAGTAAGATTTAAGACAAGGTACCTATACATACAAAGAGTAAGCTTTTAGACAAGTTACCTATACATACATAGAGTAATCTATAGACAAGGTACCTATACATACATAGAGTAAGATTTAAGACAAGGTACCTATACATACAAAGAGTAAGCTTTTAGACAATGTACCAGGCCTACACATACATAGAGTAAGCTTTTAGACAATGTACCTATACATACATAGAGTAACCTATAGCAAAGGTACCTATACATACAAAGAGGAAGCTTTTAGACAATGTACCTATACATAGATAGAGTAAGCTATAGACAAGGTCCCTATACATACATAGAGTCAGCTATAGACAAGGTACATATACATACATGGAGTAAGCTTTCACACAATGTACCTATACATAGATAGAGTAAGCTATAGACAAGGGACCTACACATACATAGAGTAACCTATAGCAAAGGTACCTATACATACATAGAATAAGCTATAGACAAGTTACCTACACATACATAGAGTAACCTATAGCAAAGGTACCTATACATACAAAGAGTAAGCATTTAGACAATGTACCAGGCCTACACATACATAGAGTAATTTTTCAGGCAATGGGCCTACACATACATAGAGTAAGCCTTCAGACAATGTACCTAGCCATACATAGAGTAAGCTACAGACAATGTACCTACACATTCATAGAGTAAGCTTTCAGGCAAGGTACCTACACATACATAGAGCAAGCTATAGACAAGGTACCTACACATACATAGAGTAATTTTTCAGGCAATGGGCCTACACATACATAGAGTAACCTATAGCAAAGGTACCTATACATACACAGAGTAAGCTATAGACAAGTTACCTATACATACATAGAATAAGCTATAGACAAGGTACATATACATACATAGAGTAACCTATAGCAAAGGTACCTATACATACACAGAGTAAGCTATAGACAAGTTACCTATACATACATAGAATAAGCTATAGACAAGTTACCTACACATACATAGAGCAAGCTATAGACAAGGTACCTACAGATACATAGAGGAAGCTTTAAGACAAGGTACCTATACACACATAGAGTAAGCTATAGACAAGGGACCTACACATACATAGAGCAAGCTATAGACAAGGTACATATACATACATAGAGTAACCTATAGCAAAGGTACCTATACATACATAGAGGAAGCTTTAAGACAAGGTACCTATACACACATAGAGTAAGCTATAGACAAGGTACCTATACATACATAGAGTAAGCTACAGACAATGTACCTACACATTCATAGAGTAAGCTTTCAGACAATGTACCTACACATACATAGAGTAAGCTTTTAGACAATGGTCCTACACAAACATAGAGTAAGCTTTCAGACAAGGTACCTATACATACATAGAGTAAGCTACAGACAAGGTACCTATACATACATAGAGTAAGCTTTCAGACAATGGGCCTACATATACATAGAGTAAGCTTTCAGGCAAGGTACCTACACATACATAGAGTAAGCTTTCAGACAATGGGCCTACACAAACATAGAGTAAGCTTTCAGACAAGGTACCTATACATACATAGAGTAATTTTTCAGGCAATGGGCCTACACATACATAGAGTAAGCTTTCAGACAATGGGCCTACACATACATAGAGTAAGCTTTCAGACAATGGGCTTACACATACATAGAGTAAGCTTTCAGACAATGGGCCTACACATACATAGAGTAATTTTTCAGGCAATGGGCCTACACATACATAGAGTAAGCTTTCAGACAATGGGCCTACACATACATAGAGTAAGCTTTCAGACAATGGGCTTACACATACATAGAGTAAGCTTTCAGACAATGGGCCTACACATACATAGAGTAATTTTTCAGGCAATGGGCCTACACATACATAGAGTAAGCTTTCAGACAATGGGCCTACACATACATAGAGTAAGCTTTCAGACAATGGGCTTACACATACATAGAGTAAGCTTTCAGACAATGGGCCTACACATACATAGAGTAATTTTTCAGGCAATGGGCCTACACATACATAGAGTAAGCTTTCAGACAATGGGCCTACACATACATAGAGTAAGCTTTCAGACAATGGGCTTACACATACATAGAGTAAGCTTTCAGACAATGGGCCTACACATACATAGAGTAATTTTTCAGGCAATGGGCCTACACATACATAGAGTAAGCTTTCAGACAATGGGCCTACACATACATAGAGTAAGCTTTCAGACAATGGGCTTACACATACATAGAGTAAGCTTTCAGGCAATGGGCCTACACATACATAAGCAGAAATCAAAGAACCAGGCAAACCAATTTACAAGCAGGAATGATGAAGCAGCTATATGGCCCAAGGGAAGCATTAGCTCGCCTAGCTCTCTGCCAGACTCTCCACACATCAGTAACCTACACGCTGAGGCTTTCTCTACATATGTACCCTACAAACTGAGGCGCTCCTCAAGTCAGGACCATACAAACTGAGGTGTTCTCCCAGACAGGACCACACAAACCGAGGCGCTCATCAAGTCAGGACCATACAAACCGAGGCGCTCCTCAAGTCAGGACCATACAAACCGAGGCGCTCCTCAAGTCAGGACCATACAAACTGAGGTGTTCTCCCAGACAGGACCATACAAACCGAGGCGCTCCTCAAGTCAGGACCATACAAACCGAGGCGCTCCTCAAGTCAGGACCATACAAAGAAACCTGTCCATTCTGTCCAGAAATAAGAAACCTGTCCAAATTGTCCAGCAATAAGAACCTTTCCATTCTGTCCAGAAATAGAAAACCTGCCCAAACTGTCCAGGAATAGGAACCTGTCCAAACTGTTTAGAAATAGGAAACCTGTCCATTCTGTCCAGAAATAATAAACCTGCCCAAACTGTCAGGAAATAGAAAACCTGCCCAAACTGTTTAGAAATAGGAACCTGTCCATTCTGTCCAGAAATAATAAACCTGCCCAAACTGTCAGGAAATAGAAAACCTGCCCGAAGGGTCCAGGAATCTGATATAGTTGTAAGATGCTACACATACATGACCATCATGCTTTTGGCATATTTTAACACTGTCTGGATACCCACTCACTGCTTGATTCCCTTACCACACAGTATGGAAGCTTTCTACAACATGATGGATTGCTGAGGCTTATAAACCCTACAGGACCGAAACCTCCGCCAAGAAAACCAAGAAATAGGGCTCCATTATGTATAGTCATCATATATCTTGATTTGTTGTCAATTCTGAAACACATTTCGATGGTGCAATGACCTCTAGACCATAGCTGGTGTCCCATAGGTCTGAGACTCCAGCAAGGTATCTCAATTTTTCGCTTCCGCCTGCTTCTTTAGTCATGTATAAAGCAAGGCAGTGATGATCACAGCAACAGTTTATGTATCTTTCAAAGGACTGGATCATGACAATTTACACAACCAATACTATCCACAAGTAGATTATTTATAAAACATCGTAACACAGGTGGTTATAAGACAGGTGGTTATAAGACAGGTGGTTAGGTGGTTATAAGACAGGTGGTTATAATACAGGTGGTTATCAGACAGGCAGTTAGGTGGTTATAAGACAGGTGGTTATAAGACAGGTGGTTATAAGACAGGTGGTTATCAAACAGGCGGTTAGGTGGTTATAAGACAGGTGGTTATAAGACAGGTGGTTATAAGATAGGTGGTTATAAGACAGGTGGTTATAAGACAGGTGGTTATAAGACAGGCGGTTATAAGATAGGTGGTTATAAGACAGGTGGTTATAAGACAGGTAGTTATAGGACAGGTTGTTGTAGGACACAAGGTTATAAGACAGGTGGTTATAAGACAGGTAGTTATAAGACAGGATGTTGTAGGACACAAGGTTACAAGATAGGTGGTTATAAGACAGGTGGTTATAAGACATGTAGTTATAAGACAGGTTGTTGTAGGACACAAGGTTATAAGACAGGTGGTTATAAGACATGTTGTTGTAGGACACAAGGTTATAAGACAGGTGGTTATAAGATAGGTGGTTATAAGACAGGTGGTTATAAGATAGGTGGTTATATCAAGACAGGTAGTCTGAAATGATTGGTATAGAAAATAATATGCCCACAGAAATATGTGTCTTATAGAGGTAGTTTTTCCTGTTACCCTTGCTGTCAACTCAACATAACATAAAACAAAAACAGAAATATTGCTGATAAACAGACAGCTGTATTTGTGTATATCCTGTGTACATTAATCATAGGATGACAAGGCATGTTTGTCATAACAGTTACAATGGCACCTCGTCTCACCTCTGTTACGCCCAGGTGTACACTATAGAATGGCAGTGGGGCACCTGTTACAGAGATGGTAATGTACATTGACCCCTGAACCCGACTCACCCTATTTCCCTACCCCGCACAATACTCCCATGTACACTGGTGACAACAAATCGATAACACTGACCCCTGACCCTAACCCTGACCCACCCTATTTCCCTACCCCTCACGTTACTCCCATGTACACTAGTGACAACAACAACCCAGTGACACTGGCTCCTGACCCCTGATCTCTGAACCTGACCACTGACCCACATTATGTCCCTACCCCTCACACACCGGAGACAACAACAAACCAGTGACACTGACCCCTGACCCCTGAACCTGACCACTGATGACCCACCTTATGTCCCTACCCCTCACACTGCTCCCATTTACACTGGTGACAGAGCCCCACAAATAGGGAGAAATACATGTGACATCTGTCACTAAATAAATCCTCAGTGGTAAATGTTGATGTCAATTAAGAGAAGACGCATGTGAAAGTTCATCAATGACGTATTCTGTCGACTTGGGTCCCTGTCCACCTGCCCGTTAATTAGCCAGATATTGATACACATCATAATGTTACCAGCTCTATTATAGCATTGATATATACAGCCAGACCTGTGTTAACAGACCACCTGTGTTAACAAACCACCTGTGTTAACAGACCACCTGTGTTAACAGACCAGCTGTGTCATAACAGACCAGCTGTGTTAACAGACCACCTGTTTAACAAACCACCTGTGTTAACAAACCACCTGTGTTAACAAACCACCTGTGTTAACAGACCACCTGTGTTAACAAACCACCTGTGTTAACAAACCACCTGTGTTAACAGACCACCTGTGTTAACAAACTACCTGTGTTAACAAACCACCTGTGTGGCAATTCAAAAAGTGGTCTCTTATCGCTACACTAGGGAACATTGAGAGTGGTCTAGCTGTTAATACAGATCTATTTCCCAACCAATTCGCTACACTAGGGAACATAGAGAGTGATCTGTTAATACAGATCTATTTCCCAACCAATTTGCTACACTAGGGAACATTGAGGGCGGTCTCTTCAGGGTCCTTGTCCCACTGCACTGTGGATTGCGTAAATTTAACTTTCGTTTGGATATGACTGGAGCACAATTGGGCCAGAACCTTCCCATTGATGGCTAACATGTAGCTCAATTGGTTAAAGCATAGTATAACAATCTGAAGTCAAACATTCAAATCTTGGGCTGAATTTTTTCAACCCAGAACACTGTTTTTGATTATATTTGTATATTTCCTCTTTTCTATTTCTCATAACAGTCCGGCAATTATTTTTTTCAATAAATGATTTATCAAAGATATAGTCATGCCAGTTACTACAGTTGCTACAATTTTTGACAGTGGTACGGGGATCCTTAACCCAGAAGATCTATGAGAGGTGGTTGTACGAACAGGTTTAAGTTTACATTGTCAACAGCACATGATGTCTCTGCTCTTAACCCTTTCACCACTGTAAATCATAATGGACTCATCCATATCAACACATGGTAGAGTCTACTAAAGTTACATAGGGCTGAAAGGGTTAAACATATTTTTATTTAACACATTAGCATCAAATATGTAAGTCAGATCAGTTTGTTTTCCTTACCAACATCCAGCTGTCAAGGGTAATGATTGTTTCGGTATTGATACTGTGCCATTGTCCTATAGACCCGCAATGAGGCAGAACCCTAGGGTGATTGACCCAGGAGATGGATCGGTTGGTATCATTATGGTGATAAACCCAGTTTTTGCTGGACTTAACATGGGGGTGTGCCGAGAATACACTGACATGACTTTCTTGGTCCATTGGAGATGTCGATACAGGCAGGTTCCTATCCACATAATTCCATTGGACCGGCACAATTCAGAATGGAAGCTTGTTGACTAACACAGTTGTTTTACAAAGAATGAGCTATCAAGGTAGAATAGATGTAATACAACATCAGTACTGTGTAAACATCCAGTTCTTTTCTCATAAAACATAACATTTTGAAGAAAGAAATCGAAACTAAAGAATTATTTTCTGTACTCTTTATATATTCAACAAAAATGAAAATCCTGTAAATTATTTGAATTGAATACAGACTTTTTAAATATCTCAATTTTTTTATGACTTTATCAATATCAAGTCCCCAGTAGCAAGTACTTGTAAGACCTTGTTGAATATCAAGTGAGCAGTTAATATCAAGCCACCAGTTACAAGACCTTGTCAGACCTTGTTAAACATAATGTCATAGTTACAAGGAAGCTTGTAGCCCTGGTTAACAACGTAGCTTGGTAAGTGAGAATGGCATTGATGTGGCATGATGTACTGTAATGGGAAAGAGACGGGCCGAATGTGACACTAGAGTGATAATAGGGTGACATTTAGTGCCAGTTATCAAGGTGACAGAAATATCTTCACTACCCTACACCATTAGGTCACACGTCGACTGGAGCTGGTGCTATCCTCCTCTGTCACCTCGACTACAGAATGGTTACTAAGGACACTATGTCCTCTCCAGACCTTCACAACTATCGGCGACTATCAGATGACAGATGAGGAAGTGACAAATGGGATCAAACCACAGACAACTCTAGTCTGCTTTCTGGTGCCTGTTTCCTAGGCAACCAGGCCAAAATGATATTGTATTGTGTCTATCATTCCGTGGCCGTTTTAGCCACTCACTACTGATTGTTTCCTCTCAAACATCTGCAGGCTCTAGAATTGGATCTTCTAAGAGTTGCAAAATTTGCTTTACGGAAATTATGGAAAAATTACATGAATTGGGTCCCAGTAGGATTGCAAGAAATAATGGAAAAAGGACGGCATTGGAGGAGTAGTAAGCTATACAGTTTGGTGTGCGTTAGAAGGCAGACTAAAAGTCCTGATATAACTGCTACCATTTACTGGTCATCACCCATCTATCTACGCAAACCATCCCTACACATGCAAGCACATGCGTCCCTCTGCAGTCCTCCTTAATTGATACATTGTCCAATCAGCTCTCAAGTCAGGACAAAAACTCCCTTATCTCCTCAGCCTTTGTTTGATGCCAAATTTCCATGGTCCTTCTTTTGCATGATACTATACTGTAACCATTATACTGTGGAGAAACGATAACAATGGTAAATTGGTTGTAAGAGTAGTAAGACTAGCATTGGATTAGCCTTAATGTACAAACAGTCAATTTTTGTATTACCTTCTATCCAACTCATGGTCCCAGTTTTTTTATAAATCAAATTTAAAACCCTGGTACAAAATATCATCTGCCTGTTAGAGTTGTCATGTGAAACGCTGGAGAGGTGCTTCACGCCATATTAGCTCCAATTTTTACATACACCGGTAAAAAACGGTAATAGACATTCTCGAAACATCCTTACATTGTGTCTAGAAAGAGAAATAGTTGTTTAGCATGAATGTGTGATGTAACTGATATACATTTCAGTGAATGACGTCACATATTCATTTCGTATTCTGCTTGAATTTACTTACTGTCAAACATTTGAATAATAAGAATGAATTTGCCCCTATCCCCACCTGCCAACCCCGATCACAAACACACACACACATAACCCTTACTCCTATGTAACAGGTAGCTACATTGTAACAGCCCCCTCCCATCCTCCACCCCCTCCTTTGTATGACCCCTCCGCCTCCCCCTCCCGCACATGATCCTTTCTCTTATGTAACAGGTATTCACATAGTGTTAAAGATGTGCATTGATTAGGTTGCCTTACAAGCATCAAATGTAGGGAATTTCTCTTTAGCTCAGCGGCAGAGCATCGGGCTGGAGAGCCAAGGGTCACGGGTTCGAGCCCCAGCGATGGCAATATCTTTATCATTATTCCTTGTCCTACTACATATTGTAACATCTACCCATATCCCTTTCTTTGTATGACCCCCCTACTTTGTGTGACCCCTCCCCCCTTACTTTGTGTGACCCCTCCCCCCTACTTTGTGTGACCCCTCCCCCCTACTTTGTAT